>NC_059221.1:20193086-20388086 GCF_020615455.1 Coregonus clupeaformis
GAAATACAATTACGATTTACTACTCTACAGTAATATTCAGTACAGTTAGATGCCCATGCAGAATGCATATCTTACCTGTTAGTTTGCTGGAAGGTTCTTATAATAGATGACACAGTTGAGCGTTGCAAATTTGGCTGCACTCTGAGACCAGCATCTCTCATTGATAGACCATGATTGACAACATGATCAATGATTGTAGCCCTAATCTCATCTGACACTACAACTCTGGGTCTTCCCCTCAGTCGTCTTCCACCACGGATCCGTAATCCTCTGCCTCTCCCGGCAACTCTTCCACCTCTGTAAGCCACTATACGATCCCTGGCTGGGTCCATGTTTATGTAAAATATATTCCAAAGATGTCCCCTTTTGTAGAGATGGTAATGACAGAAAAATGGAAAACACCTTGGTAGGTCTTCTGTTACGTAATGTAGAATGAAAATCAGCTATGAATAATTAAGAGTTATTATTATTATTTTATTTTTTATTTTATAATTTATATTTTGGTTTTACTGTAGCAATGTAAAAAATTGCAGTCTAATTCAATTTTTAGTCGATTTTGAACTTGAGTTTAACAGTTTTGATAAGGGTATCTTAACATTTGCAAAATGGTCTGTAGATACATAGAGTTTTGTTGGTAAATATGTAATTTGAAAGATGTTGTCATTGAATGCATTTTGTGTCAAAGCAATGACAAATGATCCACAGGTTGCCACATAGAGTGGTGTTGTGATAACTGTATTTAGAGTTTTGCGCATGTATCCGCAATATTGAACAATGCTTGTTAGCAATCGAAAAACAACTATAATCAATAGGCATCCTATAGTCTGTACTTAAGCATCTTCCAATTCTCTTAGAAACTGCCACATAAAATATACATTTTATAGACTGGCTATTTCTTATTCATAGCATCAGTAGTTACTAAGGCAACCATGCATCATCAACAGAAGACAAAAGTATAGTCCATAGATAAACCACATCATGCATTCATAGATTATATTGTTCTATGGTGCAACTGTATTCAACCCAGTCCTAGTGTATTCACCCAGTGTATTCAGGATCTAGTGAGGTCTGAGGTGCCAAGTCTGTGTCTGCAGCTGGGGGGTCTTTGTCTGTGTTGTGAGACAGTGTTTTGGGGAGCATGGCTGTTAAACCCCCTGGGGACCAGGGCCATTTCCCTCTCTCTCCTCTCGCCCCTGCCCTGTAGAGAGGTCCTGTCACATCTCATAGCACGTACCCTTTTGAGAAGGCACTGAGCGCCATTGGGGCATGGGTATAATATGGAGCTGTCACCTTGGCCTTCTGGGAAGTGCAGATTCCTCTGGTCGGCCTTTCCCTCTATGCTGCCCTTGGGGGAGGGGAGAGGGGGGTGAGCTGGGCATCCCTGCTGCCTCGCCATGGTCACGTGAAGGTCGCCTTGTTTAGCAGGGAAACGCCAGTGGGGGCAGAGAAGCAGAGATAAACAGAGAAGGGAGATAGAGCGTGAGAGAGAGAGAGGGGAATATATATGAGTCAGCTGAACCTGAGAGAGAGAGGAGGAGAAAAGGCCCCAGCTCCAGCATGGGATATCAAAGCAGAAATAAGTAGATGGTTGAGTCAAACAGTCAGGATATCAGCAGCAGACGTGTGTGAGAGAGAGAGAGAGAGAGAGAGAGAGAGAGAGAGAGAGAGAGAGAGAGAGAGAGAGAGAGAGAGTGAGAGAGAAGTTGTTGGAGCATTGAGAGAGGATTCCTTCCTCACCATGCCAACCCCAGATAACACAGCATTAACATAATCACTGATCCCAGGCTTTAATAACAGTTCATGCCTCCTCTCCTCCTGCCCTGACCTGTGTCCTCTGACCTTTCCCATGGCATAGATAGCGGAGACATATGCCTTCCTGCCCAGGGAGGCAGTGACACGCTTCCTAATGAACTGTGGAGAGTGTCAGAAGAGGATGCACATCAATCCCAGCACTGCAGAGTTCAAAGGTAACTAACTCCCAAGTCAGTCTACTGGCTCCTGTTTATTAATTGACTGTATATATTTATTCTGTTATTATAGCCTTGTTTGATAAGAAAGACTCCTTTCAATTTTATATCTATCTGAATAGCAATAATGGCTTCTAATGCATTAAAAGACGTTACTGTTATAACATATGTCACCTTCCTACTACCTTTGTCAAAATTATGAATTGCAATGCTACTGTAATGAATCATTTAATTGGGCTTCACACACTCAACGCAATGTCCAATCTGTCATTTAAATATATCGTTGTAGGTCTCTGTGAATGTTTCACCAGCCATTTTTAGGGGCAATTAAAGGTGGAGGCCATCAATAAGTCAAATGATGGAACAAAGACCCAAGAGGTTCCAATAGAAGGAGCATGGGGTCCCTCCAGTGGTCATGGTGGGGAAAACATCGACAGTCAGTTTAGGTTACAGCGTGGTTGTCATAATTGCCTTTTAATCAGAGATTGATTCTGATTAAGATCAGAGGAACCAGATCAGAAGAATGGACATTCCGGTCAAAGAAAATCAATAGACAGTGTAGGGGTGTTGCAGAGCCCAAAGGGTAAGTGGGAGTACTCAAAAAGCTCTAAATGCGTGTTTTTTTGGTTTGAGCCATGACTGTTTCATGGTACAGAAGACAACAGATCATAGCTTGCTTTACTTGATTATTTGTCTTGAAAATGATCTTACTGTATGTATGTATCTCTATTCTCTGTACAGAAAATGATCGACCAACCTCCTTGGTCCCGGACCTCATTGACTACAACATGCCCCTGACTGCCACCTACCTGAAACAGATGAAACTACAGTGCATGACTGCCAATGAGCGAGTAAGGCATACAGTGTGTGGGTGTGGGAGTGGAGAACGGCTCATAATAATGGCTGGAACGGAGCAAATGGAATGGCATCAAACACCTGGAAATCATGTGTTTTATGTATTTGATACCATTCCATCTATTCCGCTCCAGCCATTACCACGAGCCCGTCATCCCCAATTAAGATGCCACCAACCTCCTGTGGTGTGTGTGTGTGTGTGAGAGAGAGAGAGGGGGAGGGGGGGAGAAGAGGGGGGAAGAGATATAGAGAGATAGGGTGGTGTGGTGGTGGTGTAACATTTCCATAACCACACCTTTCTATTACTTTGCGAGTAGGATAGACACAGATAGGTTTATAATAATATAATAATATGCCATTTAGCAGACGCTTTTATCCAAAGCGACTTACAGTCATGCGTGCATACATTTCTTTGTGTATGGGTGGTCCCGGGGATCGAACCCACTACCTTTGGCGTTACCAGCGCCGTGCTCTACCAGCTGAGCTACAGAGGACCCTCTCAACTCGAGGACCCACTCAACTGCAGTGTATTGCAAAGAAAAGCCCAGATTGACTCAGTTTATCTTCTTTGTCTTTCTATTCAGCACAGGTCCTAGCTAGACCTACTAGAAATATAACATAAAGTGCCATAAAAAAAAGATGGAGGGGTGAGGACAAAGTTATAGTCAACAAACTAACTAAACAAAGCAAGGGAGGCAGCAGCAGATTTACCAATCAGAATCTAAAGACAAAGGATTTGATTATAAGACACTGTAGGCTACTGTATCGTGAGAGTGACATCAGAGGCAACGCTCTGCCTCATTCTCCTCCAACACTGGACTTCAACGCACACCCGCACAGTAGGATTTTAGTGAAATCACTGGACGGAGTTTTTGACTAAGACAGTCATTATACAATCCGTTGTTTTTTATTGAGGTGAACACCACGACCTTGTCTAGTTAAGCCCTTTTCACCGTGCTTAAACCCATGTTTCTTACGTGTATTTTACACACTTTTATTTACAATATTGACAACAATTTGACCCATCTTCTGTATTAACTAGAAGCGATATTATGCCTTTACGCACTGAACATACACTACATGACCAAAAGTATGTGGACACCTGCTCGTCAAACTTCTCATTCCAAAATCATGGGCATTAATATGGAGTTGGTCCCCACCCCTTGCTTCCATTCAGCCACAAGCGCATTATTGAGGTCGAGCACTGATGTTGGGCGATTAGGCCTGGCTTGCAGTCGGCGTTCCAATTCATCCAAAAGGTGTTCGATGGGATTGAGGTCAGGGCTCTGTGCAGGCCAATCAAGTTCTTCCACACTGATCTCGACAAACCCGACCTCAACCCAATTGAGATGGTTTGGGATGAGTCGGACGGCAGAGTGAAGGAAAAGCAGCCATCAAGTGCTCAGCATATGTGGGAACTCCTTCAAGACTGTTGGAAAAGCATTCCAGGTGAAGCTGGTTGAGAGAATGCCAAGAGTGTGCAAAGCTGTCATCAAGGCAAAGGGTGGCTATTTGAAGAATCTCAAATTTAAAATAAACACTACCGTTCAAAAGTTTGGGGTCACTTAGAAATGTCCTTGTTTTCCATGAAAACATACATGAAATGAGTTTGAATAGGAAATATAGCAAAATGAATAGGAAATGTAGTCATTGACAAGGTTAGAAATAATGATTTTTAATTGAAATAATAATTGTGTCCTTCAAACTTTGCTTTCGTCAAAGAATCCTCCATTTGCAGCAATTACAGCCTTGCAGACCTTTGGCATTCTAGTTGTCAATTTGTTGAGGTAATCTGAAGAGATTTCACCCCATGCTTCCTGAAGCACCCCCCACAAGTTGGATTGGCTTGATGGGCACTTCTTACGTACCATACGGTCAAGCTGCTCCCACAACAGCTCAATAGGGTTGAGATCCGGTGACTGTGCTGGCCACTCCATTATAGACAGAATACCAGCTGACTGCTTCTTCCCTAAATAGTTATTGCATAGTTTGGAGCTGTGCTTTGGGTCATTGTCCTGTTGTTGGAGGAAATTGGCTCCAATCAAGCGCCGTCCACAGGTTATGGCATAATAATAATATGCCATTTAGCAGACGCTTTTATCCAAAGCGACTTACAGTCGTGCGTGCATACATTTTTGTGTATGGGTGGTCCCAGGGATCGAACCCACTACCTTGGCGTTACAAGCGCCGTGCTCTACCAGCTGAGCTACAGAGGACCACGTTACAAAATGGAGTGATAGCTTTCCTTCTTCAAGATCCCTTTTACCCTGTACAAATCTCCCACTTTACCACCACCAAAGCACCCCCAGACCATCACATTGCCTCCACCATGCTTGACAGATGGCATCAAGCACTCCTCCAGCTTTTCATTTGGTCTGCGTCTCACAAATGTTCTTCTTTGTGATCCGAACACTTCAAACTTCGATTTGTCTGTCCATAACACTTTTTTTTCCCAATCTTCCTCTGTCCAGTGTCTGTGTTCATTTGCCCATCTTAATCTTTTCTTTTTATTAGCCAGTCTGAGATATGGATTTTTCTTTGCAACTCTGCCTAGAAGGTCAGCATCCCGGAGTCGCCTCTTCACTGTTGATGTTGAGACTGGTGTTTTGCGGATACTATTTAAAGAAGCTGCCAGTTGAGGACCTGTGAGGCGTCTGTTTCTCAAACTAGACACTGTATTTGTCCTCTTGCTCAGTTGTGCACTGGGGCCTCCCACTTTCTATTCTGGTTAGAGCCAGTTTGCACTGTTCTGTGAAGGGAGTAGTACACAGCGTTGTACGAGATCTTCAGTTTCTTGGCAATTTCTTGCATGGCTCAGAACAAGAATAGACTGACGAATTTCAGAAGAAAGTTATTTGTTTCTGGCCATTTTGATCCTTTAATCGAACTCACAATTGCTGATGCTCCAGATACTCAACTAGTCTCAAGAAGGCCAGTTTTATTGCTTCTTTAATCAGCACAACAGTTTTCAGTTGCGCTAACATAATTGCAAAAGGGTTTTCTAATGTGTACCTTTGTATATATAGTATATTTTAAAGATATTGCAGTGATACAGCTCACAGTCAGTTCTGTTTTGAATGAATCTCACCTTTGCGTGCCCAGATGAAATTGTGGCAGCAGGACATGGTAGCCTATGTCATCAATGATGTCACTTTTCACAGCTTTCAGGTCGGAGATTGTGCATGTAGTTTATTCATGCGTAAATGGCTAGATTAATGAATCGCGCCAGAGCATGTGTAAGAGAGAGAGAGAAAGAGAGAGAGAATAAAAAACAGAAAGAGTGGTGGAGAGTTCTTGTAGAGGGGCCTTCTAATGTGGTGGTCATGGTGTTCCAAACACTATTGGAAGTTTGGGAGGGTGGTTAACATAGAGCAGAATAGGGTAGTCTATTTAATTACATCCCATGTTTCTGCCGGCCGCTGCAGGTCTCCCTCATCTGTTATCACTCTCCAACTCACCCCTTTCTAGCTGTCTCTGCCTCTCTCCTCTTCTCTCTCTCCCTCTCTCAATTCAATTCAATTCAAGGGGCTTTATTGGCATGAAATTAACAATAAACAGTAAATATTACATTTTTACATTTTAGTCATTTAGCAGACACTCTTATCCAGAGCGACTTACAGTCAGTGAGTGCATACATTTTCATAATTGTAGAGTTACTACCCATGACTGTATTTGTTAGTGACAGAGACATGGTTGTTGAATTCGTTCATTACACTCACACAAGTTCCAAAACAATAAAGACATTTCAAATGTCATATTATGTATTTCTCCCCCTCTCTCAATCTATATATCTCTCTCCCTCTCTCTCCCCCTCTCTCAATCTATCTCTCTCCAATATCTCTCCTCACCTCTCTCTCTCTCCTCCCCTCTCTCTCTCCTCCCCTCTCCCTCTCTCCTCCCCTCTCCCCTCTCTATCTCTCTCCCCCTCTCTATCTCTCCTCCCCTCTCTATCTCTCCTCCCCTCTCTATCTCTCTCCCCTCTCTCTCTCCTCCCCTCTCTATCTCTCCTCCCCTCTCTCTCTCTTTATTACACCATGCATCACTTGGTACCTAATAGAGCCTTCAGTAAGTGCCTCAGTCCTCTACAGAACACTCAGAGGAGTGCGTTTTGTTTCTTCAGGAGGATATCAGTTTGTGCTTGTTTCTTACTGTACTGTTCTGTATTTGGGGCTCTGCCAACTGTGTTCTCATACATTCATGATATATGCACGGTATTAGCCAGTGTATTAATACATAAGCTAACCCCATCTGCAACACCCCTCGCCTGGCAAGAGCAGTAGATGTTATTTTGTCATGCACACTGTAAAACCAGATAAGTTTTGGCTACTCAAACATTTGGAGGAAACCGATTACCTAAAACAATTACGTTAAGAAACTTAAATAGCTGAAGTGAGCAGTACTACCTTCATATTTTTTTTGTAAGGTATACTTAAATTGAACGCCCCCCAGTAAGCCACGCCGCTTATAATTTCCCAGTGTGCCTTGCCTTTTCGATTGAATTGTAGAGTTACCACCCATGACTGTATTTGTTAGTGACAGAGACATGGTTGTTGAATTCGTTCAATTTCAGTCCTGTGTCTGTAGGTGAATATTATCATTATAATTGAACCATTACATATATTATAAGGCCTTATACAGTGGCCTGAAACTCATAGTTTACAGGCCATATCAGGCCTGCAAGTAGTGTTTGTCTTAACTCCACAAAGGTTCCCCCCCAAAAATCCAGTAATCTTCCAACCAGGATTTCTGGAAAACCTGGGAAATTGACCAGAATTTTGCAACCCTAACTGTAAATCACATTATGCTGGCTTGCAAAGTAATGTGTAATTCCTATTGGAATCCAGCCAGCGTTAGGCTATCCAACAGTTTGCATTTGTATTCACCCGCAACCTGCATTCATGATGACTGCCAGGGTTAATAACAGTGGAAGGAAACTACCTAAGCCATTTAAACTGGAACAACCATTTCATTAGCAGGTGCAAAAATTCAATGATTGGATTAGTTTAGAAAAAAAAGATGTATCTTTGTGTAGCATAACATTTAATCAATCAATCACTCAATATACATGGAAAAACACAGATATTAAAACCAAATTCAAAAAATCTACCTGCAGTAGAGCATGCTGGGAAAAAAGTTAATTTGTTATCATATCTTTAAAAAACGTAAGAACAACATTTTACATAACAATTACTTTTCATTGACTTTGAGTACAACTTACTAGAAGTATTTAAGTTAAAAATGCCTTGGAGTTTACAGTGCGTATAGGCCAGGCCTCCTTGTAGGTAGATTATTTACCAAAGTCAGGGCAGAACGGCAGATTTTTCCCCCTTGCCGGCTCAGAGATTAGAACCAGCAAACTTTCGGTTATTGGCCCAATACTCTTAACCGCTAGGCTACTCCTGTCTGTGTTCCGTTAGAGTGAACATGTTTGGGGTTTCTACTTTCCACAGTTAAAAATAGCAGCGCTTCAAGACACATTATTTAATAGGGAGATTTTCTCCCTCTTTCTTACCCTTCTGCTGTCAGAGTTCCACAGTGGTGTTGGCAGTGTCAGGAGAAAATGGCATTGCCTAAACTAGGATTGAGTGTGCTTTCCATTTCCATTTTTTGATAATTTACTGTTATTATGTGTGTTTAACACGTCCTGAATGCTAGCTTAAATGAAAAGTGGGAAAGGGGAAGCTTTTAGATCTAGCCTACATCCTCCTGAGTGAGAGTGATTTACTTCCTGCAGTCTACTGCTCTCTTCAGCAGCCGTTTTCCTAGACTTCTCCTCAGGGACGAAATCGTAGCTTGATAAGTGTCTCAATCTTCCTCTTTCTATGTCTCGCTCTCTCCTCAGGATGACAGTTCGGTGAGCAGTGAGGACATGGATATGGCTGAGCCCACGTGGGTCTCTGCTGAGCGTCCCCTTGTCCCTGAGCTCAGTCCCCCCAATGGAGAGAGTGTACACAGCCCACAGACCGCACTCAAAGAAGAGGACGGTAAGCTGATGGCCTTTTTGTGTTTGTGTATAGTATGTTCCTGCTTACACTCATTGGTTGAGTTGGAGTTGGTATGTACATTAAGCAGGTGTGGGGGGCATAAACTCATAGTATAGGATAGGGAGCAGCCTGTGCTGTTATTAATGTACTTATCCAACCAAATCCCCCTTCATGTGGAGTGTTTCACTACCCCAACCCAACCTTCATCCCTAATGCCTAAGGGCATCCACCCACCCCCACCTCCATCCATGACTACCTCATGAAGGGAAAGTGGACATCCACTATAGATAACTAGACACTATGGTTACCAGTTTGTACTGAATAGTGTATTTTTAAAAAGTCAGAGATTTTGCACTGGCTGGATTCTAAGTAGTCAACACAATAGAAAAAAGCCATATGAGGCCTCAAAGGCTCAGCACAACAATGGAAATCCCTGTGAGTGGGGCCTTTTAGATTTGAATGGTGGAAAGGGAGACTTTGATGCCCCCCCGCCTCAGGGAAAAGGCAATGGTTGGAGTGGTAGAAATCAGCTCTCTTTTTGGTTTAACAGCATACCCCCAACAGTGTTATTGTCACACATCAGTACTGCTCCCTCGTACTTCACATGCCAGCCTGTGAGGGTCTGTTTCCCCCCCTTCACCTCTTCCCCCATCACGTCCTTCCCCACCATCCCATCATGTTCTCCCCCTCCTCCCCTCCTCCCTTCCTCTCTCCTCATCTCCATCCTTCCATCCTTCCATTCTTCCACCCTTTGAAACCTCCATCATAACTCAAGCCTCCACTGCAAAAGCACCCCCTATTAGTTTGACAACTGACCCCAATACCCTCCTCTTCCTATACAAACACAACATATAGCACGTAAACCCCTCCCCCAACACATACACACACAAATAGAGTGAATGCTAAGGAGAGAAATTATTGAGCAAGCAAATACATGCACACATTTACTCCATTAAAAACAACAGCCACACAGTCATCCTCTCAACACACCAACCTAGCTTGGACCATTAGCAAAAACTATATTGGCAGGATTTGTCTGTTTGCATTTTCATTCAAAAATGCTGTAATGGTGAGATTTAAAAAAAATGAATGGTAATCTCTGGATTTGTTGAGACTAATTTGAGTGAAGCATAATCTAGTAAATCATTGTACCACCTTGCCTTGCTAGGAATAGGGGCAGTGGTGTTTCCATCGGTGGATTTTACATCAGTGTTTCCATATCTCCACTTTTCTCTCTCTCCTACTCTCTCTGACAGATGACGACTCCTCTGAGAGTGGCAGTGGCCACGGTCTACCAGCCCTGACCCCTCCAGAGGCGATGGTTGTGGGCGGTGTCCCTCCAGACGGATTGGCTCCGTACAGGGAGGTGACTGAGAACGGGGTGAGTGCTCCCCTGGACTTCAGCACCACCACCTCCTCCTCTTCCTCCTCAGAGGACCAGCAACCAGTCAATCTGACCGACAGACTGCTGCCTGTGGGGAGCCCTGTTGGGATGCCCTACCCAACTGACTCCACCAGGAAGTGCCCCGGGAAACCAGACTACGGCAACAAGGTAAGGATAGCAAGGGTATTTGAATAGGGCATTTTGATAGTGAACTTGAACATTCCTTTGTGTCCTCAACTGTTGCTTTAAGAATGGTGTGTGTGTGTGTCTGTGTGTGTGTGCGTGTGCGTGTTTGTATTTAGTCTCCTCAGTACAGCTCCGGAAGCTATGACTCAGTGAAGACTGAACTGAGCATGAGCGCTGAGGACTTGACCTCTGGGCGTGCTCAGATCATTGATGATGATGATGACGATCACGACGACCATGATGACAGTGACAAGATCACTGATGCAGAGGGAATGGACCCAGAGAGGCTGAAAGCCTTCAATGTAAGGGTCCCATCTCAACTGTCACTTCTAAATATAGACTTCAAGGGTTATATTACTTAGCAATTGGCCTTTATGCAACGCAGTTAGTCTTTATGCAACGCAGTTGGTTTTTATGCATGTAATGTTCGATGTGTAAAGGATCGGACCAAGGTGCAGCGTGGTATGCGTACATAGTCATTTATTTTAATAAACACCGACAAAATAACAAAATCCAACAGAACATGAAGTTCAAGAGGCTAAACATCAAACAAGCCAAACAGAAGCAAGATCCCACAACTAAGGTAGGCAACATGGCTGCCTAAGTATGATCCCCAATCAGAGACAACGACAGACAGCTGCCTCTGATTGGGAACCACACCCGGCCAACATAGAAATATATAAATTAGATTTCACACCCTGACCAACCCAACTAGAGATCTCAATGTCAGGGCGTGACAGTACCCCCCCCCTGGACTGGGTACCGGTGAAGCGGACTGCCCCGTCTCTGGTAGGGAGCAGATAACCGGAGCTGGACTAGGCACCGGTGGAGCGGACTGCTCTGGCACTGGAGTGAAGCAGCTGACCGGAGCTGGACTGGGCACCGGTGGAGCGGACTGCTCTGGCACTGGAGTGGAGCAGCTGACCGGAGCTGGACTCTCTGGACTGCAGACCGTCGCTGGAGGCTCTGGACTGCAGACCGTCGCAGGATGCTCCAGGCCATGGACCATCACAGGTGGCTTCGTGCCATGGATCATCACTGGAGGCTTCGTGCCATGGATCATCACTGGAGGCTTCGTGACATGGATCATCACTGGAGGCTTCGGGCCATGGATCATCACTGGAGGCTTCGTGCCATGGATCATCACTGGAGGCTTTGTGCCATGGATCATCACTGGAGGCTTCGTGCCATGGATCATCACTGGAGGCTTCGTGCCATGGATCATCATTGGAGGCTTCGTGCCAGTGTGGGGCGCTGGCACAGGACGCACTGGGCTGTGGACATGCACCACTGGTTTGGTGCGAGGAGCAGGCACGGGCTGTACCGGGTTGGGGACACGCACCACTGGTCTGGTGCGAGGAGCGGGCACAGGCCCTACCGGGCTGGAGACACGCACCACTGGTTTGGTGCGAGGAGCTTGTACGGGGCGCACCGGGCTGGAGACACGCACCACTGGTTTGGTGCGAGGAGCAGGCACGAGCCGTACCGGTCTGTGAAGGCACACTGGCGGCACAGTGCGTAAAGCCGGCGCATAGCCCGGTGCCTGCACGGTCACACGCTCCTCAAAGCGAGTACGTGGAGTTGGCTCTGCTAAACCTGGCTCCGCCAGCCTCTGCTCTAAGGACCGAGCTCTCTGCTGCTGGAGGGTTAACTCCTCTCTCAGCTCCTCCTGTTGCCTGGCCAGCTCCTCTCTCCGTGCATCCACTGACATTTCTCCCTGTGGGCCTCCTGCAGCGCCTCCTTCTGAAGGGAGAGCTCCTGCTCCCTCTTAACTAACAGCTCCCGTAAGGCGGTGGTCTCCTCTCTCAGAGTACTGAGCTGCAGGTCTTGGAGGGCATCTATCATAGCGGCTTCTTCTATAGCTATCTCCCTCTCCACAATCAGTCCTTCCAGGGCCTCCTGCTGCTCCGCCAACCACCACGTGTGCCCCCCCAAAAATGTTTCTTGGGGCTGCCTCTCGGGCTTCCTTCGTGATTGGGACCTTTTGAGTCGCAGTTTTTTTTTTTTTTTTTGCCTGGGCCTCTTCCTTCGCCCAGGGTCCCTTACCGGCCAATATCTCCTCCCATGTCCAGAATGTTTTCCGCACCTGTGTCCAGCATGTCTGCTCCTCTTGGCCACGCTGCTTGGTCCGTTGATAGTGCGATCTTCTGTCACGTTCGTTGTGTAAAGGACCGGACCAAGGTGCAGCGTGGTATGCGTACATAGTCGTTTATTTTAATAAACACCGACAAAATAACAAAATCCAACAGAACGTGAAGTTCAAGAGGCTAAATATCAAACAAGCCAAACAGAAGCAAGATCCCACAACTAAGGTAGGCAACATGGCTGCCTAAGTATGATCCCCAATCAGAGACAACGACGACAGCTGCCTCTGATTGGGAACCACACCCGGCCAACATAGAAATATATAAATTAGATTTCACACCCTGACCAACCCAACTAGAGATCTCAATGTCAGGGCGTGACAATGCAACCCAAATATCAACAAAGAAGTCATGTTTGCTCGTTTTCAAAATAATATGAATGTCAGAGTTAAAATGTAAAATGGCATGCTTCAACCTTGGAGAAGACCATTATCCTGTTCATTTTAATATGTCTATGGTATTCACTATATCTTCTCTCCTCTCTCCCCCCTCTTCATCCCCTCTCTCTTTCTTTGCACCCTATTTCATGCTCCACCGCCCTGACTACTCTCCCTTTCTGCTTTGGCTCTTTTTTTCCCTGTTAACACCTCCCCCTCCTACTTCCCCCTACTCTACACCCCCATCCTCTCTCTACCCTCTACACCCCCCATCCTCTCTTGTCTCCCTTCTAAACCCCCTCTTCCCCCTCTCCTCCCCTCTACACCCCAACCTCCTCGCTCTCCTCCCTTCCCCCTGTATCTCTACCTTCTCAGATGTTTGTTCGTCTGTTTGTGGATGAGAACCTGGACCGCATGGTGCCTATCTCCAAGCAGCCCAAGGAGAAAATCCAGGCCATCATTGAGTCATGCAGCCGACAGTTCCCTGAGTTCCAGGAGCGCTCACGCAAGCGCATCCGCACCTACCTCAAGTCCTGCCGCCGTTTGAAGAAGGTTGGTTTTGAGGTAGGCACTGTTCCCCTCCGTATCCTGATTGTTTTTAGAGACTAGGACGGCCAGGATTTGTAGAAAGCTATGCTTTTTTATCTGCCAATGTACATGTTTCATGAACATGCATAAATATTCACAAAATTCACTCGCGCATGAATGTTATAATGTACACCTTTAACACTGTCTCTGTTTTGTCTGTGCTGTCAGACACGACCCACACCCCCCCACCTCACCTCTGCCATGGCAGAGAACATTCTTGCTGCTGCTTGTGAAAGTGAGACACGCAACGCTGCCAAGAGGATGCGACTAGATGTCTATCAAGACCCTGTGAGTGTGTGTGTGTTCACAGCAAGTGTGTATTTGTTCATGAATGTTATTTTAGAGTGTGTTCATTTGTGTGTTTGTTTATCCATGACAGTAGATAAAGAGCATGTTCTTCTGGAATATTTACAGAAAAGTTGGTAACATCACTAGCAGTATGTACAGTACAGATGTTCTATCTTAATTTGACCAGTTTCTCACAGCAGCAATATAATCCTGCAGCAACAGGAAATGTGAATTATTATGTGGATTATTAATGGATATTTTTGTAGGGGTTGATATTTTTTTGTTGTTAGAATGCATAAAGGCTGACATTTTAAAGTGGACATTACAAACTTTAGAAGCCTTTTTAAACGTTGAATACACTACAATTAGCTAATTCTCTGTGCGACAACAGAGTGATCAAATTAAGATAACATCTGTAAGTAGCTACAGTATATGAATATACTGTATATCTTGCTAATACTTTACATGTTCTTATTACTATGTTGTTCTTCATGTAAGTACAGTGTCATAACTATTGTAACTACTCCTCTAGGAGGAACCTGCTACTGTTGATAAGAACGGCTCCAGGGACCCAGTCTCAGGGGTCCCCTCAGGCTTCTCCCTGGCTGCCTCAGCCTACTCCCAGTCCCAGATCCAGGACCCAGTCTACACCAACGGCACCAACGGAGGCCTCAACTACAGCTTCCACAGTTACGGGGCAATCAGCAACAACCTGCCGACCACCGGTGCCACCACACAGACCAATGGTAATTACCTTTTACACAATTCCTATATTCCTAGACCTAGAGTCAATGGGAATGTGTTTGTCCATGTGTGTTTGTATGTGCCTGTATCTATATTAGTGTGATTAATGATTGCCTGAATTGCATATCAATAATGTTACATTTTCTATAGGCCCTCTGTATATCAATAACCTTGTGCTTTCTTTACTGTATGGGGAATCACACTTACAGTACACTATAATTTCTCTCTCCAGGTCCCACTGATCTCAGTATGAAGTCTGTGGCTCCCACCTCCTCCTCTTCCTCCAGTTCTAACAGTCACGGTGGCCAGGGTGGAGGCGGGGGAGGAGCCTCGGCTCAGCTCAGCCCCCCTGAGGTCACAGCGGTGCGGCAGCTCATCGCCGGGTATCGAGAGTCTGCCGCCTTCCTGCTCCGCTCTGCAGATGAGCTGGAAAACCTAATCCTGCAGCAGAACTGAAACAGAACCAGACCGGGCCGAACCGTGCCGTGCCAAAACCCGTCTCCCCAGGCTGTCCTTCTGTACTACCCCCCTCAGTCACACACAGTCACACATATAGACACTCAACTGAATAAAGAGTCAAAGTAAAGAATAAGAGTGAAATTGTATTGCACAATTGGGCCAGATACAGTAGATGGTAGATATCTGGAACACATTCACAGTTAATATATCACAGGAGCAGAAACAATTAACAGAAAAATACAATCCATAATTTCACACTGATCTTATTGCCCAGTTAGCTTTTGCCATTCCCATAACAAACCTACACCCTACCCACTTCATCCATTCCCCCAGAAACACCCTGAAGTCAACTACTTCAATGGATGTTATTTTCTCAACTCTGAGGAGGTATTTGTCAAACATGAATTGCTGCTTCAGATTAGACCTTCTGTAACTGATCTGTTCATCTCAACAGTAGTTTTTAAAGTTTGAAGATTTAGGTATGCAAACAGGGATGTTAAATCTGTAGGGTAAAGTACTGTAATGTTTCCAAACCTATAGGCTTTGAATCATAGTCAAAAGGTTACTGCTTCTGGGAAAAGTGTGGAACAAGGTGCAATATGGAAGATAATCAGTAAATGTGCATGTATGGATATGCCATTTGGCAAGTCAAGCCAATGTCCACATAGTCATGATGGCTCAAGGCTTTTTGTGAGACTTTGTGCAAAAGGAGGTCTTCTTATTGTACCTCTACCTCCTCCTCATGCTTTCAGTCTCAGTGTGATGAGCTAACCTGAAAAACAAACATCCCATACTTTGTGATGCTCCACTGGGAGCAGAAACGTTAGTTGTCAATCAGGAATGCTGTGTAAATGGAAGGGGAAGAAAGAAATAATATCCCATGGCAGAACTGTAGCTTCATTGTTGTTTGTTTTGAACGTTGCTCTTCTTTATCTTTAACATCATAACTGAAGCCTTTCATTGAATGGCACCAATCAGACAAATGTGAATAGGACAGAGGACCTGACAGAATGATATGAAACTTAAGAATATATCATAGTCCAATTGCAAGAGTTTTGTAAGAGTTTGTGTTGGTGTAAGTCAGTCAGATATGAACAGCACATGGTTGCACATGAACTTTGTCTCATGAACGTCACATGGTCGTCTCATGGAATTATATGAGGAATGCATTGCGCTCCTTGTAACGGCTGTTGGCATGCTATAGAAAAAGATTTCCCTCCAAATCCCACCATATCCTCTCCACCTCAACTCCTCTTTCTTACCCGTCTTTGCATTTCTCATCAACAGAAATTGCGATATCAAACACAAAAAAAGAAGCAAAAGACAATCTTGAAAATGTGTGATCGCGTCACAGTTTACTCTCACAATTTCTTGCTATGGTGTGTGTGCTGTATGTGAGGGGCAGCACAGAGTACCGTAGCCATAAGCAGAGCACATCCTTTCTCTGAACAGATACACAGACAGGCCAGTCAGTGGAGCACTCAGCACTAAGAAATGTGTTGCAAGAATTCTATTTATCTACTTTTGTTATTGTTGTTGACCGTTGGCATTATTGTATGTTGTTTTTGATTTCTATTTGTTGTGTGAAGTGATGTGGAGTGGCCCTTTTGTACAAGACATTGTAGACAAGTTTGCTCTGTAACCTTAACATTCGAAACAAAGAAAAACTATTATTTTACGCAGTCAACCTGGTCAGCACCTTATAGATTTGTCAGATAATTCATATCAGAGAGGAATATATTTCAGTGTCATTTATCATAAACGATTGATGTCAGCAGCACATATATTTACTGAACTACTGGGATGCTCATTCCAAGAACCGGTCAGTCTATGTTTAAAATGACATGCACAAAATAATCTGTAATTTATTAATGGTCACCATCCATGACATAATTGGACTGCTTTATTATATTTCAAATGTATAATCTATTGCAAGTTTGGAAGCACTTTACAGCTCAGGATAAAATAACATGGGACATATTTGTAACCGGACGTTGTTACAGAACATCATACTTGATTCACAAATTCAATTTACACATTTAAGCTAAACGTGCTTGACAATGGGATGGTGATGGTGGTGTATGTGATGAGAGCTGAAATGAGTGTGTGTTTTGCGTTTCACTTGTCTGTATCGATTTAAATGTAGATATTTTTGTCCACTCAACTGATAATCGTATGCGGGGCACAACTTTCACTGGAGATGGGGGTGACATGTCCCTCCTACATTCTAAAATTGAATTTTTGTCCCCCGCAGTTTTATCATTGGAATGTGATACAAAACAATGCAACGGTGGGCTTTAGGACCATGCGGACGCCTCCGAGCGGTCGGGTAGGCTGTTTGGAGTGTTTATCCGAATGAATAAAACATGCACAATACTGGGTTATAAAGTTTATGGCAAGGCTCAAGCAAGACTCAGCCAATCTCATTGTCTTGAAAACTTAATTACTTAAATCTGAATTTTTACTAGCAACACAAGTACAGTGCTGCATTAAAATCTCATTCTATTTTGCACACATCAGACTTCCGGATTTGTATTTTAGCTAAACTAGTCAGGCTTTACAAATGGTTATTTTGAAAAATCATGGGGGCTCAGGCGTCTACGCATTTGAACGCAGTTAAAACGTTAATTTGGATAGACTACTTTGGATAGACTTTATCAATCAACTTGATAGCTACCTGGGGCTCTGTCCCGGTATTCTTAGATGTCTTCTGTGTCTCCTCCCCTTGACCCTTGTCTACTTTTGGCCAGCCATCAGGAAACTACTATCTACACTTCATTATGTTACTGATGCCAGGTTGATCTTAATTCTATTCATTCACAATTAAATAATGCATCACTTTGCTTTGTGTGTTCAAAAAAATGAAGAGATAACGTTCTCTTCTTAATTTGTCTTAAGACTACGAGCTACATTTTATGTGTGCTGCAGCTACTGTGACCAATGAGAGAACCATTTGTAGACACATTTTAGTGGCCAGTGGGATTTCTCTTTGCATAGGCAGGACAATGTAATGTATAGATGTTTGATTAAAAACGTAGCGTAAAAGCCCAAGTAGCTTGTGCATTGCTGATGTGGTCAGATGTTTGTATAACTGTTCAAAGGGTTGTAAAAGAAACATTTAAAATCTAAATACTTTTTCTGTGGGGTACAGCACTGTTCCAGAAAAATCTACGCGGCTTCAACCCTTGCCTGTTTTAACTTATCAGTTGGTGGTGCTCTGTAAAACGTATATTGTTCTTGATATTACTTTATTTGTTACTTCTCCTGCGTTGGCCAGAGACTGCAGTTCGGTGCGGGGGTGTAATTTACTGTATACCAATGTGACGCTTTGTATTTTTTCCTTCTGGTTTTTTGGACTCAGTGAAAGTGTGATGTTTACATGTACAGATTTTTCAAAATACTTTTACTTTTCGTCCATGTTATTTTCTCACCCTACCCCACCTGCTACAGTTTATATTTACTCAGACATTTCTTTAGTGCATTGCATCAAATGCAGACAGATGCTTACTGCTTTGAAAGGTTGTCAGGTCAGATGACATTCACATGGCCAAAGTGAGGATAGACTAAGACAACCAGGTTGGAGTGGTCTCTGGTAATGGCTGATAGCCCTATAGGGATTCTGGAGTGAGAGGGAGTGTCACGCCAGTTCAAAGTGCACCATGAATAGCCTTTGTCTGAGATTTATCAGTAGCATAATGATACACGGATCCCCACTAAAGGATTGCAGAAAACCCACACGTTTTCCCCCTTCTGAATAGCCCTCTTTAACATGCTGATAGCAGCTCATGGCGGCTGGTGCCGAATGGATTCATTAGCATTTAACTCAATTACTGAGAAACATTTACATTTGATATTTTAGTTATTTAGCAAACGCGCTTATCCAGAGGGACTTCCAGTTACTGAGTGCATAAATTTTTTTCGTACTGTCCCCCCGTGGGGATCGAACCCACAACCCCGGCGTTGCAAACGCCATGCTCTACCAACTGAGCTACACGGGACCATTTAATAATAGAACATGTGTACAGTAGTTGAAACATAGTGGCAGCCAATCATTTTATGATGATTCTATTATGATCACATTCCCTGGTTGTTATAAGGTACACTTTGACCTCTCGTAACAGCTCCTCAGTGATGTGATGTAAAAGCCATTCCCCTCTCCTGGTCCTCAAGGGGGAACACAGGAACCTCAGGAAACACTGAATCTCTGAGTTAATTTTTTATCCATTATGATCTTTACTGATGACAGTAAAGTATCTCTACCTATTACCATTACATTTATATAAAATGTGTATCATTGTTTTGTACATTTATCATTGTGATCTAAAAGTGGAGCTTTTTCCAGTACCTGTGACTGAATATGTAGAATTTTTTTGAAAAGTGTTTATAGGTATAAATATTTATTGATATATGTGAAGCGACTAAAAAGACAAAAGAAAAGGCAGAAAATTGTAGTTTGTTTGTTTCATGCAAAGCCGCCCAGACGGGATATTCTCTGCCTCTTACATATCACTATTGATGAGGGACTTGTGTTTGTTTTGAAATAGCGCTTTTTTCAGTGTAACGTCAACGCTACGGTAAAAAATGTTGGTTACCAACAGCAGCATTGCAAGGCTCTGTACTGAGATGTCAGTAACTGAATAAAACAGTGCGATGAGCTATCAACCGAAACTTGGCTACTTGGATTGCTTTCTTGGATTGGGGTTGGAGAGCAGAAAACGTATGGGAGAGATGGAGAGATGGAGTAGCCTTGTGGATAGATGTGCTCCACAAGCTCTTCTCTGTTGCCACGGTACCTCTTCAGTCTCTTTGAGTCTATACACTACCAGTCAAAAGTTTGGACACACCTACTCATTCAAGAGTTTTTCTTTATTTTAAATATTTGTTTACATTGTAGAATAATAGTGAAGACATCAAAACTATTAAATAACACATACGGAATCAGGTAGTAACCAAAAAAAGTGTTAAACAAATCAAAATAGGAGCCTCGGTCTGGCTCTGATGCCACGGTGCCAGAACCGGCTGATAACCTAAAACACATTGAAATGGCATTAGGTTAGTGGAGGAGTGGCGGAGAGAGTTCTGGGCATAGTCGAACCATGGCAAGAACACCGACCACTCCCCCGGCCGGTCCTGGCAGTAGGATCGCAGGAACCTACCCACATCCTGATTCACCCGTTCCACCTGCCCATTAGACTTGGGGTGAAAACCAGAGGTCAAGCTGACCGAGACCCCCAGATGTTCCATGAACGCCTTCCAGACCCTGGATGTGAACTGGGGACCCTGGTCAGACACTATGTCCTATGGCACCCTGTAGTGCCGGAAGACGTGTTTAAACAGGGCCTCCACAGTCTGCAGGGCCGTGGGAAGACCGGGCAAAGGAAGGAGGCGGCAGGCCTTGGAAAAGCGGTCCACAATGACCAGGATGGTGGTGTTACCTTGAGAGAGGGGAAGATCAGTAAGGAAGTCAATACACAAGTGGAACCATGGCCGTTGTGGAACTGGTAAGGGCTGTAACTTACCCGCTGGAAGGTGCCTGGGTGCCTTACTGTGGGCGCACACTGAGCAGGAGTATAACTATACACAGTCTCCTTCCAAGGCCTCAAATATGTTTAGAGTGTGCAGTACTCAATCTGTCGTGCTGATGACACAGAGAGAAGAATGCATTTCCAGTTCATCAGGCTCTAGCAGCTAGTAGAATGATGATGTCATAAGACGCAAACCATCAAACAACACTTGAGAAGGAGGGAACAGAGTAAATGTAGTCTCTCTGCTTAGGGGAAGGTCTTCTGACAGTGTACCACTATGCAAAGGACTGCAGTGACAGCCTAAGTCCATAAGAGATCAGCAATGAGCCAGAAAGCAGCAACAGGGAGACTACAAGCAGCCAGTCCAGTTAAACTTCAGCAATCAACCAATAACATCCACAGGGGTGCAGCATAGGACCATAGCCAGCTGACAGTAACAGCACTGACTGCAAAACTGTGGGATTTTCTATGAGCTCAACCTATGTTAAAAGTGTTGTTTATGCCCATACTTAGCTGCTAATAGCATGTGTTTGAGTGAATTACCTCTGTCCAAATGGATAATATCTGTGACTAAGTGAGTGTGTGAGTGTAAAGTTATTATAGTGCACCCATTCCAAAGAACTGAGTGTTCTGCATCATGTGAAGAAATAATATCAACACTATTTTCCTAAAATGCAGTCCATTTAAATTTGACAAGTCTTCATCGTGGCCTCTTTGGTTTGAATGCAGGCCTTAGACATTTTAGTCATTTTATCCAGAGTGCATACATAAAAAAAAATTGTTTTCATACTGGCCCCCCGTGGGAATGGTTTATTAAAGAAGGATTGAAATGTCATGGTGACAAGGTAGAGGGTATGAACTAACATGTTGCAGGTTTACATATTTCTGGCTGGGATCAAAAGGCAAAAGCTATTTCACAATCAGCGCACATGTTTGGAAATGTAAAAGCATCCAGTTGGAGGGAGAGCTTAGTCCTACCAAGAGGCTACCATACCAGAAGCACAGGCTGGATTTCCCTCTCTCATGTTTCACATGCGGCAATTTATCAGACCTCTAAAGCTCAGTGGGGTTGCATTATAACTGTATTATAACAGTAGCTAACTTATTTATTGTATTGTAACACTAACTTATTGTTTGTATTATAACACTAACTTATTCTCCAGAGTTCATGCCTTTTATCTTTATGCTCTGGAGTTGACCAGAAATGTGTGGAGGTCAGCTGAGTAATAGTTTACTGCCAGGAGACTGTTGTTGTCGACTCAAAACATTACTGAGCTTATCAATCATGGGAGAGGAACACTTCAGGGAACACTGTGTTAACATGGAAGTTCCTATCGGAACGTGTGCACCAACAGTCTGCAAACCCTCAATAACATGATCCCAGTGTGTACACGTTCTCCCTGCGTGCTGCTGATCAGAAATAGTTCAGTGATAGAGTAACACATTAACCCTGGCTTACTGAACTTGGTGGTTCTGGCCACAAACCGAGTCAGTGATACGAACTCTGTGTTCCTCCCCACTCTTAATCCTTTATAGGTTACTTGTTTATTCCATTTAAAGGGGAGAACATCCTGACCTTGGCCTTGGCTTTAGCCTTAAACGTAACCCTAACCCTAGCTTTATGTCCACATCCCAGTTCAACCCTAACCCTCAACCCTAACCCTAACCCTAGCTTTATGTCCACATCCCAGTTCAACCCTCAACCCTCAACCCTCAACCCTAACCCTAGCTTCATGTCCACATCCTGCTTCAACCCTAACCTTAGTCTCAACCCTAACCCTAACTCTAACCCTAGCCTCATGTCCACATCCCAGTTCAACCCTAACCCTAACCCTAGCTTCATGTCCACATCCCGGTTCAACCCTAACCCTAGCTTCAACTCTAACCCTAGCTTCAACCATTTGAGAGCATGCTCAGACTATGAGTGTGCTGGATGGGAGATTCCCATGTCTGTAGGTGTGCCAGATTTAGAGAGCGGAACATTTTTAGACACACGCTAGGTCAGGAAAAGCAACAGGGAGGGCAGGGGGGAGGAGAGGGGGTTAAGTGTTTGTATTTGTTGAAAGTTATGGAGTTTTTGAGACAATGGCATTTAGGTGCATAGTCGTTTAATGTCACATGGACACAGGTCAACTGCTCTGAACAACCTTTGGCAGTCACATGTTCAGTTTTGTTCCAGGTTATTGTTTAGTTTGAACCAGTTTTAAACTGTTAATACAGATTTTTCTGTGTTTCAGGGGTAAGATAAGTAGTAAGATAAGTTCAAGATTCTGTACTTAAAGCTCTCCCAGTAGTGCAGTGGACTCTAAATACTTATTATTATGTTTAGTTTTACAGTCAATCTACAGTACAAAACAACTACCAAGAGGAACGTGCAAGTGTATTGTGGATGCTCACAGAATATCCTCCATGAATTAATGAAATGTTTGAGTGGTGCTATACATATCAGACTGAGTGCATCGCAACATGTACCTGTATGTCAACATGTAGCATGCATGTAAGCTTTGTTTATACCTGCCGCTAACATGAGTCTTTTGTCCTGATCTTGTCCACATTCTGATTGTGTCCACATTTTCAGAACTATGTCTACACATGGTATTAAAATGTGTCTCATATCCGTCTACTGTGTCAGCATTGTGACCAGATTTTCTGGTCCCTCCTATTTATTTTTATTTTTTATTTTTTTATACTTTGTTTATTGAATTTTCAGTACCAGCATTTAGTAAATAATTGCACTTGAAAGTTATTTGGTATGAATATGGAACAACAATTTGAAGACAACGATACAGCAAAACATAGAGAGACAGACATGAAAGAAAAAATAGACATTAAATACATAAATAAGATAAAACACAAAACAAAAAAAAACAAAAAAAAGGAAAAATATCTGTTTTGATCCAGTTGTTATAGGTCAGCTAGCACAGTTATTACCGTCCTTAACATCCGAGATGTCGTATATGCACATACCAGGCTTCTTACATCACCAATATATAAATATACATCACTCTGGAACTGCAGGGAAATGTATTCTTTTAACATAAGAAAAGAAGGGAGCCCACTTTGCATAGAATTTGTCTACAGACCCATTGAGTGTCTGTTTTATTTTCTCCAACTTTATGCAATTCAAAATAGATTTAATCCAAAGAGCATGAGAAGGGGCTGCAGAGGATTTCCATCTAAGTAAAATTAATCGTCTCGCTAACAACGTGACAAAGGCAATTACATCCTTATTCATTTTGGTCAATTGTATTGTGGGTAAGGAAACTCCAAATAATGCAATGAGAGGGTCTGGCTCGATCTGTGTGCCGCTTAATTCTGAGAGTGTGTTGAAGATGTCTTTCCAGAAACCAACAAGAGATGGGCAGCACCAAAACATGTGCACATGATTAGCAGGGGACTGGTTACATCGAACACAATTAGGGTTCACATCCTTGTAAATTTTTGATAGTCTTGCTTTGGTCCAGTGGGCCCTATGAATGAGTTTGCATTGGATGAGGCCGTGTCGAGCGCAAATAGAAGAGCTATGTACCCTTTTGAGTGCCCCTTCCCATAGTTCATCAGATATTTCCTCACCCAGTTCCTCCTCCCAAGAGGATTTGATATTGTTTAATGAGATGGCTTGTAGTGAGCAAATTTGTCTATAGATTATTGACAATGTGCCTTTCTGATTAGGAAGTGGGGTGAGAAATGTGTCGAACTGTGTTCCACCAGAAAGGTTGGGGAATCCTGGATCTATGCTGCGGACATAACTCCGGACTTGTAAGAACCTAAAAAAATGATGTCTGGGGAGACCAAATTTAGCTGATAATTGTTGAAACGTACTAAATGTATTGTTAGTATACAGGTCTCTGAATCTTTTAATACCGAGATTAGACCATGTTGAGAAAGCACCATCAATCATAGATGGGGGAAAAGCTGGGTTTGAGGCTACCGGAGCCAAGGAAGAGGTTGTTTGAAACCCAAAGTGGCGTCTAAATTGATTCCAGATCTTCAATGTTGTTTTGACACATATATTATTGGTGAAGGAGGAGTAAGGGCCTGTAATAGAGGAGTGAGCGAGGGAAGACAATGATGCCGGTGTAGACGAGGCAGCCTCCATCTCCAGCCAAGTTGGGGGTGGGAATATCACTCTGCTCTGCAACCAGTACTGAATGATCCTAAGGTTAGCGGCCCAATAATAGAATCTGAAATCTGGTAGAGCTAGACCGCCGTCTGGTTTGGGCCTCTGTAAGAGCTGTTTTCGCATCCTAGGAGGTTTTTTGTCCCATATAAAGGGTAGAATTAGGCCGTCAATCTTTTTGAAAAATGTATTGGGTAGAAATATTGGAAGGCACTGATAGAGGTATAAGAATTTAGGGAGAGTATTCATTTTAATAGAGTTAATTCTAGCAACTAAGGAGAGGTGTAGCAAAGACCACCGTTCCAAATCGTCCTTAGTACGGGTTAAGAGAGGAGCAAAGTTGGCTTGAAAAAGGTTTTCAAACCTAATTGTGACATGTACCCCGAGATAAATAAAACTACTGTGAGCTATTTTAAATGGCAAGTTATGTAAAGGGGATTTTTTTGCAGCCATGTTAAGTGGCATCAATTCACTTTTACTGAGATTTAGTTTATACCCTGATAAGTGACCGAAGGATGCGAAAGTGGCAAGGGCAGCAGGGACAGAGACAGAAAGATTGGATGTGTATATTAATAAATCATCTGCATATAAAGACAGTTTGTGTTCGTGCCCGTATCTGACTATGCCTTTGATGAGGGGGTTGGAGCGAAGTGCTATTGCAAGTGGCTCTATGGCGAGGGCAAACAGTAAGGGACTTAAAGGGCAACCCTGACGTGTCGATCTTTGCAAAGGGAAGCGATCTGATTGAGTGTTATTAGTCCTGACAGAGGCTTGGGGGATGAGTACAGAAGTTTTATCCAGGTCATGAATTTGGAGCCAAAGCCAAATTTATTTAGAGTGTAAAAAAGGTATTTCCATTCCACCCGATCAAACGCTTTCTCCGCGTCCAGGGATATAATGGCTTCAGAGGTATTGTCGATAGAAGGATTGTATATAATATTAAATAATCTTCGGAGATTGAAGAATGAGTGTCTATTTTTATAAATCCTGTTTGATCCGGAGAGATAATTGATGGGAGGACTGTTTCTAGCCGCGTTGCCAGAATTTTGGCTAGAATTTTATAGTCCACATTTAGCAAGCTAATTGGACGGTATGATGCACAGTCAAGAGGGTCTTTGTTTTTTTTAAGAATAACACAAATGGTTGCTTGAGTGAGAGTATGTGGGAGAGCACCATTTACAAATGCATCATTGTACATTTCAATTAGAATAGGGGCTATTTTGGTGATAAACTTTTTATAAAACTCTGTCGGGTAGCCATCAGGCCCTGGGCTTCTCCCAGATTGAAGGGATTTGACAGCGTTAGACAGTTCTTCAACAGTGATCGGCTGCTCTAATTTTTTAACCAAATCCCGGCCGACCGAAGGCACAGAAAGTGAGTGGAAGAAATCATCCAATTCCAGTGTATCCGCTTTACTTTCAGAGGTATATAGAGACTGGTAAAATCTCTTGAACTCCTCATTGATCCCCCCAGGATCTAATGATATCCCAGATGATGTACGAATTTTTGTAATCTGAGATGATGATGATAGTTGACGTAACTTGTGAGCTAATAATTTACTGGCTTTATCTCCTTGTTTACATTTACATTTTAGTCATTTAGCAGACGCTCTTATCCAGAGCGACTTACAGTTAGTGAATACATATATTTTTTTTTTTATACTGGCCCCCCGTGGGAATCAAACCCACAACCCCGGCGTTGCAAACGCCATGCTCTATCAACTGAGCTACATCCCTGCCGGCCATTCCCTCCCCTACCCTGGACGACGCTGGGCCAATTGTGCGCCGCCCATGAGTCTCCTAGTCGCGGCCGGCTGCGACAGAGCCTGGATTCGAACCAGGATCTCTAGTGGCACAGTTAGCACTGCGATGCAGTGCCTTAGACCACTGCGCCACTCAGGAGTTAGTGGCGTTCATAGTAAGTGCTCCTAGACTTGACAAGCATTTCAGTAACCTGGTCTGTTAATAGTGTGTCAAATTCTGCTTGCAGAGTTAAACGTTCCTTATAAATATCCGGGGATGGTGAAACGGCATAAATGTCATCTAATTGGGCAATACAGCGTGTTAACATAGATAACCTATTCCTTTTCAATTTGTTCTCATGTGCGGTGTAGGAGATAATTTCACCTCTGATATAAGCTTTCAAAGTTTCCCAGAGAGTAGACGCAGAGATGTTTGGGGTTCTATTTGTAATCATGAAGAAGTCGATTTGACTCAAAACAAAATTGACAAAGTGTTCATTACTGAGCAGTTGAGTTTTTAGTCGCCAAGGCAGTCGCTGATTGTCTACATTTTGAAAAGCTACTTCCATAGTAACAGGGGCGTGGTCAGATACAACAATTGGGTTATATGAACATGAAGATATGGAGTGGAGGAGCCGGTCATCAACAAGGAAGTAGTCTATGCGCGTAAAAGTGTGGTGAACCGATGAGAAAAAAGAGTATGCTTTCCCAGCTGGATTAACCATTCTCCAAGGATCTGAGATTGCGAATTCAGACATAAAGGTTCGAACAACTCTAGCTGAGGTTGATAAGGTGGTAGGTTTAGTGGAGGATCGATCCAATTGTGGGTCTAACCAACAGTTAAAGTCACCTCCTAAAATCAACATATGGGTGGACATATCTGGGAGTGTAGAGAAAACCGATTTGAAAAAATCACCATTGTCCCAATTAGGAGCATAGATATTAACAAGAAGAACCTTTGTATTGAGCAGCCTACCACTGACAATTATATATCTACCATGGGGATCTGCGATCACCTTAGAACATGTAAAAGGTACCGATCTGTGAAGTAAAATAGCCACCCCTCTCGCCTTACTCTGAAATGAGGAATGGAACACCTGACCCACCCATCTGCACCTAAGACTTGAGTGTTGTGATACCTTCAGATGAGTTTCTTGGAGAAAGATGATGTGAGCTTTCAAATGATGAAGATGGTGTAGCACCTTACTACGTTTAACTGGGTTATTTATGCCCCTGCAGTTCCAAGTAAGAAAATTAAAGCCATTCCCTCCAGCAGTATGGGCTACACTAGGCTGAGTCATATCTTAAGAGAGAGAGAGGATGTGTAAAGGACAAGGTACAATGTAAACTGAAGATCTTAGTTGAACCTAAAAGCGCAAATGTAAAAAACAAAAACAAGCGAAGAGGCACAAAAAACATATACAAACTATATACAAATAGAGAGTGAACGAACCCTTCCCTCACACCCGCCCTTGCCGAAGCATCTCCCCAAATGAGATGCAAGCAAAACCCTAAATACAAAGAAAGTTTAGAGCTAAGCATGATAACTCTTACTCTGTGCTACCTAAGATTAGTGACCATTTAACTAGAGTAAGCCAAACATGGATAGAATGGTCCCCAACAGAGTTTAAGGAAAATTATCCTCGATTAAGAGAGGTTTAACCTCGACGCAGGGGGTAAATGAACAAACTGAAACAGCCATGCAGACCCCCAGATATTGGCATTAGAGGCGGCAAACCTGGGCTGGAAATAAAGAGATAAAAAAGAGAATGACATTCATATGTCGATGAACCCAGCAAAGATGGCTTCGTTAGTCACCCATTCGGCCTGCTAACTAGCCTGCTAGGAAGACCAGCCAGCCAACCATTTGTTACACACCATGCGGTACAACAGCCGCTTTCACGTTCTTGTTGATGAAATCTGCCGCTATAGCCGGGTCCTCGAATCTGTGCATGGAGCCGTCCGGTAAAGTCAGTCTCAAAACCGCAGGGTAGATGAGGCCGAACTTCACGCCCGGGCAGGCGTGTAGTTGGCGTTTCACAGCTCCAAAGCTAGCCCGCCTCTTAGCCACAGCTGTTGTGTAGTCCGCAAATATCGAGACTCTTTTACCTTTATGTAGAAGAGGGGATGCTTCTCCCGATCTTCTCAGTATGTCGTTGCGGACGTGAAAGAAATGCACCCTGATGACAAATGGTCGTGGGGGTTCTCCATCCCTGGGTCGGCTACGCAGAGTGCGGTGAGCCCGGTCTAGCAATGGCTTCTCCTCTAGCCCGAGCAGCTCCTGAAGTAGCTGGGCCATGTACTCCGTGGGCCTTGGGCCCTCCACTCCCTCCGGTATTCCCAGTAGACGAATGTTGTTCCTCCGCATTCTACTTTCCATATCTTCGCATCTATTATCGAGGAATGCCACCTAGTTGTCAATGAGCCGACGTTAGCCTCTAGCTCGCTAATGCGAGTGCTGTGGTCTGTAGCACCTCGCTCCAAATCCGATAAAGTCACCCCATGTGCGTCGAGCTTATTCTGTATATCTCGATAGATTTTTTAAGCTCGTCTTTGATCGTTGATATCTCTGACCTGAGATTGGTAGAGAGACAGTCAATTTTTCAGAAAATGTCGGTTTTGAGGGTGCCTATCACGGATTGCAGCATCTCCACAGTCAGTGTTTCCGTGGGGCCGGCATTGGCAGCGTTCGGTGGCGGGGGTGAGTCGGGAGAAGTTGCAGGCTTGTTGCGGCCTGCTCTTGCAGACTCTGTTTTTGGCCGGGTTGATGTCATTACGAATTTGAATTTATTAAACTTGAACTGAGTTGTTTATGGGTCTCTTCAGACGCCTGGGCAAACAGAAATGTATGCAATTTTGCAAAGTTAAATATATAAATTTGGTCACTAACTCAGGAGCGATAGGGAGACGCGTGCTACATCCTTGGCTTCCAACAGCGCCCCCCCCTATTTATTTATTTTAAGACACATATTGATGCCATAAGTTAATGGTTCCACCTGTCAATGATTTTTAAAAGGTGGGATGATGATCCAATTATGAATTTAAATGGTTTCACTGTCCAGAACCATTTACACTTGTAAGACATCCAGACACAATGGCTGCATTTAGACAGGCAGCCCAATTCTGATTTTTTTTCTCACTAATTGGTCTTTTGACCAATCACATCAGATCTTTCCATATCAGAAAAAGATCTGATGTGGAAAGATATGATGTGATTGGTCGAAAGACCAATTAGTGGAAAAAATATCAGATTTGGTCTGCCTGTGTAAACCAATGGGTCCCTGACTACCTCCAGAGGCGGTCAGGAAGATCTGATCACAATGCGTCTTTTAATCATCTACACCTGTCTGAAAATGTATGCACAATCAGAATGTGGAAAAGATCAGGACAAAGAAATCATGTTAGAACCAGGTATAAACGATACTTATGTCTACAGGTCTCTCTTGTGAAATAGAGTTTTATATAATGACAATAACAATATATAAATAAAGGTTCAATCAAATGCTTAGCTACAGTAACTGGAGTAAACCTCGTTGACGACTTCAGTCAGTGTAAAACGAGTGAAGTCTTCCCATTAGTTCCATGCTTTAATGAACAATCCTGAAAGTGTATTTTATTGTATCCTTGTTGATATCATCAGGTGCTGACTCCACCAATGTGTTGAGATCATAGAAAGACTGTATAAAAATATATTTGACATTCACTTTTATCCCCTAAGAGATTGTGCTAAACAATGTGAATGACTCTGCAGCAACACAGAATGTTCCACAGGTGGTTGACCTATATTTCAGAACAGGTGTACTGTATTATATAAGCGTAAGCCATCGACTTTACCAATTAGCTGTTGCTAATCATATTGTAGCCTAACCGGCTTAATTCCATTAAACAAGTACATTAACAGTGGCTGTTATAAAACAGACACTACACTCATCAGTATTGACGAACAAAACTGACAATGGAGTTTTCGGGATTATTATCATTTGGTTACATATTATGGACACCAGAACTGTTCATTCTCAAATCTGTCTATACCCTATCATAGCCATGGACACTTTACATGTTCACTATAGTGGCTATGAGTTAAGAATAGTGACTTGTTATAAAAGTTATTATAAACTACACTTTCATCACTAACTTAATACATCAGGTAAGATAACTACTTTGCAATTTCTGCCCAATCTAAGATTGTATTTTAAATTCTGTTTGTGTAAACTATACATACAGTGGCTTGCGAAAATATTCACCCCCCTTGGCATTTTTCCTATTTTGTTGCCTAACAACCTGGAATTAAAATTGATTTTGGGGGGGTTTGTATCATTTGATTTACACAACATGCCTACCACTTTGAAGATGCAAAATATTTGTTATTGTGAAACAAACAAAAAAACAGAAAACTTGAGCGTGCATAACTATTCACCCCCCCAAAGTCAATACTTGGTAGAGCCACCTTTTGCAGCAATTACAGCTGCACGTCTCTTGGTGTATGTCTCTTTAAGCTTGGCACATCTAGCCACTGGGATTTTTGCCCATTCTTCAAGGCAAAACTGCTCCAGCTCCTTCAAGTTGGATGGGTTCCGCTGGTTATAAGTCATGCCACAGATTCTCAATTGGATTGAGGTCTGGGCTTTGACTAGGCCATTTCAATACATTTAAAATGTTTCCCCTTAAACCACTCGAGTGTTGCTTTAGCAGTATGCTTAGGGTCATTGTCCTGCTGGAAGGTGAACCTCCGTCCCAGTCTCAAATCTCTGGAAGACTGAAACAGGTTTCCCTCAAGAATTTCCCTGTATTTAGCGCCATCCATCATACCTTCAATTCTGACCAGTTTCCCAGTCCCTGCCGATGAAAAACATCCCCACAGCATGATGCTGCCACCACCATGCTTCACTGTGGGGATGCTGTTCTCGGGGTGATGAGAGGTGTTGGGTTTGCGCCAGACATAGCGTTTTCCTTGATGGCCAAAAAGCTCTATTTTAGTCTCATCTGACCAGTGTACCTTCTTCCATATGTTTGGGGAGTCTCCCACATGCCTTTTGGCAAACACTAAACGTGTTTGCTTATTTTTTTCTTTAACCAATGGCTTTTTTCTGGCCACTCTTCCATAAAGCCCAGCTCTGTGGAGTGTACGGCTTAAAGTGGTCCTATGGACAGATACTCCAATCTCCGCTGTGGAGCTTTGCAGCTCCTTCAGGGTTATCTTTGGTCTCTTTGTTGCCTCTCTGATTAATGCCCTCCTTGCATGGTCCGTGAGTTTTGGTGGGTGGCCCTCTCTTGGCAGGTTTGTTGTGATGCCATATTCTTTCCATTTTTTAATAATGGATTTAATGGTGCTCCGTGGGATGTTCAAAGTTTCTGATATTTTTTAATAACCCAGCCCTGATCTGTACTTCTCCACAATGTTGTCCCTGACCTGTTTGGAGAGCTCCTTGGTCTTCATGGTGCCGCTTGCTTGGTGGTGCCCCTTGCTAAGTGGTGTTGCAGACTCTGGGGCATTTCAGAACAGGTGTATATATATATATACTGAGATCATGTGACAGATCGCACACAGGTGGACTTTAACTAATTATGTGACTTCTGAAGGTAATTGGTTGCACCAGATCATATTTAGGGGCTTCATAGCAAAGGGGGTGAATACATATGTGTCACGGTTTCGGCCGAGGCTGCTCCTCCTCCTGGTTCGGGCAGGCTTTGGCGGTCGTCGTCCCCGGAGTACTAGCTGCCACCGATCGATGTTTCATGTTCATTTGGTTTTGTCTTTATGTTGTACACCTGTGTCTTGTTAGTCCTCGTTAGTGTCCTATTTAGTTCTCGTTGGTTGTGTTTGTCTTTGTGTGTGATTGCTCATCTGTTTTCGTGTTGGAGCTACGTACTTCCCTCCAGTGTTTTGGAGAGGGTTTTCGCACATGTTAGTGCGCCGTTTGTTTGACGCCTGTGTGCGCCGTGATTTCGCCTTCGGGCTTATTGTGCTTATTTTCTACGTGATTATTGCACTAAAGTCTTTTGGACTGAGCTTCTGCGTCCTGCGCTTGATTCATGCACCACACCCACCTTCAGCACCCCTTGACAGAATCACACACCAAAATGGAATCAGCAGGATCTGCAGTTACGCAGAGTCGCTCGAGGAGCATGTCCGCGGCCAAGATGACCAGATACGACAACTGGGGACCGCTCTACAGGACGTCATCAACACCTTACACTGATGGGAGGCCAGCGGGGTACCCACGCCTCCACCTACTCTGCCAACCCCATCGGCCGGTCCACCAGTCCCAGGTCCGGAACCCAGGGGGATTCGGCTCTCGCTCCCGAGGGCGTATGACGGAACAGCTGCCGGGTGTCAGGGGTTCCTCCTGCAGGTGGAGCTCTACCTGGCCACTGTACACCCGGTGCCCTCGGGACACGAGAGCGTTTCCGCCCTCATCTCCTGTCTCACGGGCAAGGCGTTGGAGTGGGCTAACGCAGAGTGGAGGAAGATGGACGCCAACACCATCTCCTACGCCGAGTTCTCCCGTCGCTTCAAGGCCGTGTTCGACCATCCACCTGAGGGCAAAGCGGCGGGGGAGCGTCTAGTCCACTTGAGACAGGGGAGGAGGAGCGCACAGGCGTTTGCTCTAGAGTTCCGGACTCTAGCGGTGGACGCAGGGTGGAATGAACGGGCCCTCATTGACCATTTTCGATGTAGCCTACGGGAGGACGTTCAACGTGAGTTGGCCTGCAGGGATACCCATCTTACCTTCGACCAGTTGGTCGATATGTCCATCCGTCTGGACACCCTGCTGGCCACCCGTGGACGTCCGAGGGGGGTCCGTCCATTCCGCCCTCCTTCACCTCCGAGCCGAGCCCTATGGAGCTCGGGGGTGCCGGCGCTAGAGAAAGGAGGAGGAGGAGCCCGAGGGGGCCTGTCTCCTGCACCAAGTGTGGTCGTGGAGGGCACACTGCGGCCAGGTGCTGGGGAGGGTTCTCCGGGGGAGAAGACAACAGGCCACGCACTGGGGGGGCCTCCCAGGTGAGTAGACGTCCCACTTATCCAGAGCTTTCTGTTGCGCACTTTTGTATACCTGTTTGTTTTCCACAGGTTGCACCTCATTCCCAGCATAAGGCGCTAGTAGATTCAGGCGCAGCTGGGAATTTTGTTGATCGGAAGTTTTGTGTAGATTTAGGGATCCCTCTCCTACCTGTTGACAAACCTTTTCCCGTTCATGCCTTAGATAGCCGCCCGTTGGGGTCGGGGTTGATTAGGAGATCACAGCGCCACTTAGGATGTGTGCGCAGGGGGGTCATGAAGAGACTATACAGCTGTATCTGATCGACTCTCCTGCGTACCCAGTGGTGCTGGGAATTCCTGGTTAAGCACCCATAACCCTGCTATTTCGTGGCAACAGAGGGCTCTCGATGGGTGGTCTGCTCAGTGCGAGGGGCGATGTCTGGGTGTTTCCGTGGGGGCGACTTCAGTGGAAAGTCCAAACCAAGTGCCCGCACTGCACATTCTGCCTGAATATGGGGATTTAGCTCTCGTGTTTAGCAAGACTAGGGCGACGCAGTTGCCTCCTCATAGACAGGGGGATTGTGCGATTGATCTCCAGGCAGGAGCAGCGCTCCCACGGAGCCATGTGTATCCTTTGTCTCAAGAGGAGAGAAAAGCTATGGAGACTTACATAGCCGAATCTTTGAGACAGGGATACATTCGGCCCTCCACTTCTCCCGCCTCCTCGAGCTTCTTTTTGTGAAAAAGAAAGATGGAGGGTTGCGCCCGTGCATTGATTACCGTGGTCTCAATCAGATTACTGTGAAATACAGTTATCCACTCCCTCTGATTGCGACCATGACGGAGTCATTGCATGGAGCCGTGGTTTTTCACAAAACTGGATCTCAGGAGCGCGTATAACTTGGTGCGCATTAGGGAGGGCGACGAATGGAAGACAGCGTTTAGTACCACGTCAGGTCATTTTCGAGTATCTTGTCATGCCATATGGGTTGATGAATGCTCCATCAGTCTTCCAATCCTTCGTAGATGACATTTTCCGGGATATGCAGGGACAAGGGGTGGTCGTGTACATTGATGATATTCTGGTGTACTCGTCTACCCGAGCCGAGCATGTAACCCTGGTGCGTCGTGTATTGAGGAGGCTGTTGGAGCACGACCTATATGTCAAGGCAGAGAAATGTCTGTTTTTCCAGGAGTCGGTCTCCTTTTTGGGTTATCGGTTGTCCGCGTCAGGGGGTGAGAATGGAGGTGGATCGTGTGTCCGCTGTGCGTAATTGGCAAACCCCAACCACTGCAAAAGAGGTGCAGCAGTTCTTGGGCTTTGCGAATTACTACCGGAGGTTTATCCGGGGTTTTGGACAGGTGGCAGCTCCCATCACGTCCCTTCTGAAAGGGGGTCCGGTGCGCCTGCAGTGGTCAGCTGATGCGGACAGGGCCTTTGGGAGACTGAAGGACCTGTTTACGTCAGCTCCGGTGCTGGCGCATCCAGATCCCGCATTACCCTTTCAGGTTGAGGTGGACGCGTCTGAGGCAGGTATAGGGGCCGTTCTCTCTCAACGGTCCGGCTCGCCACCTAAACTCCACCCCTGTGCTTTTTACTCAAAAAAGCTCAGCCCGGCGGAGCGTAACTATGACGTTGGGGACAGGGAGCTGTTAGCTGTAGTTCAAGCCCTTAAGGTGTGGAGGCATTGGCTTGAGGGGGCTCAACACCCTTTCCTCATTTTGACTGACCATCGGAACCTGGAGTACATCCGGGCAGCGAGGAGACTGAACCCTCGCCAGGCTCGATGGAGTATGTTTCTCACCAGGTTCGTATTTAAAATCACGTACATCCCTGGGTCCCAGAATGGTAAGGCAGATGCACTGTCCCGGCGGTATGACACGGAGGAGAGGTCCGTTGAGCCTACTCCCATACTACCGGAGTCTTGCCTTGTGGTACCGGTGGTGTGGGAGGTCGATGCCGAAATCGAGCGGCGTTGCGTGCACCGACCCCAGCCCTCCACAGTGTCCTGAGGGTCGGAAGTACGTTCCGCTCGAGATTCGGGATCGACTCATTTACTGGGCTCACACGTCACCCTCCTCTGGACATCCGGGTATTGGCCGGACAGTGCATTGCCTTAGCACTAAATACTGGTGGCCTACTTTGGCTAGGGATGTGAGGGTTTATTTCTCCTCCTGCTCGGTGTGCGCCCAGTGTAAGGCGCCCCGACATCTGCCCAGGGGTAAGTTACAACCCCTGCCCGTTCCACAACGACCATGGTCCCACCTCTCGGTGGATTTTGTGACAGACCTTCCCCTCTCTCAGGGGAATACCACCATCCTGGTCGTTGTGGACCGGTTCTCAAAGGCCTGTCGTCTTCTCCCTATGTCGGGTCTTCCTACTGCCCTACAGACCGCTGAGGCCCTATTTACCCACGTCTTCCGGCATTACGGGGTACCCGAGGATATAGTGTCTGATCGAGGCCCCCAGTTTACCTCCCGTGTTTGGAGAGCGTTCATGGAGCGTTTGGGTGTCTCGGTTAGCCTTACCTCAGGGTACCACCCGGAGAGTAACGGGAAGGTAGAACGTGTCAACCAGGATGTGGGTAGGTTTCTGAGGTCGTATTGCCAGGACCGGCCTGAGGAGTGGGCACGGTACATGGATGATTGGAGGAGGCGCTCGGAAGAGACGTGGAACGCTGCCCACGTCCACCTGCAGCGGGCCGTCCTTCGTCACAAGGCGAGCGCCGATCTCCACCGCAGTGAGGGGCCGGTGTACGCACCTGGAGATCGAGTCTGGCTCTCTACCAGAAACCTACCCCTCCGCCTGCCCTGCCGGAAGCTGGGTCGGCGGTTTGTGGGGCCCTTTAAAGTCCTGAGAAGATTGAACGAGGTGTGTTATAGGTTACATCTACCTGTTGAGTATAAGAATATTAACCCCTCGTTCCATGTGTCTCTTCTCAGGCCGGTGGTAGCTGGTCCACTCCAGGACAATGAGATAGGAGAGACTCCTCCGCCCCCACTGGACATCGAGGGGGCTCCGGCGTACACCGTTCGGTCCATCTTGGACTCCAGACGCCGGATGGGGGGTCTCCAGTATCTCGTGGAGTGGGAGGGGTACGGCCCGGAGGAGCGGTGCTGGGTGCCGCGGAGGGACATCCTAGACCCATCTCTCCTGTCGGAGTTCCACCGGGACCATCCCGCGCGCCCTGCTCCGCGTCCTCCTGGTCGTCCCCGAGGCCGGGGTCGGCGCACGGCTGGAGCCGCGCATCAAGGGGGGGGTACTGTCACGGTTTCGGCCGAGGCTGCTCCTCCTCCTGGTTCGGGCAGGCTTCGGCGGTCGTCGTCCCTGGAGTACTAGCTGCCACCGATCGATGTTTCATGTTCGTTTGGTTTTGTCTTTATGTTGTACACCTGTGTCTTGTTAGTCCTCGTTAGTGTCCTATTTAGTTCTCGTTGGTTGTGTTTGTCTTTGTGTGTGATTGCTCATCTGTTTTCGTGTTGGAGCTACGTACTTCCCTCCAGTGTTTGAGAGGGTTTTCGCACATGTTAGTGCGCCGTTTGTTTGACGCCTGTGTGCGCCGTGATTTCGCCTTCGGGCTTATTGTGCTTATTTTCTACGTGATTATTGCACTAAAGTATTTTGGACTGAGCTTCTGCGTCCTGCGCTTGATTCATGCACCACACCCACCTTCAGCACCCCTTGACAATATGCACGCACCACTTTTCCATTATTTATTTTTTAGAATGTTTTGAAACAAGTTCTTTTTTTCATTTCACTTCACCAATTTGGACTATTTTGTGTATGTCCATTAAATCAATTTAAATGTCCATTAAATCAATTTAAATTACAGGTTGTAATGCAACAAAATAGGAAAAACGCCAAGGGGGTGTATACTTTTGCAAGGCACTGTACACACAGTTATATATATACACAAACAAATATTTACGGACTTATTTAGTCACTTGAATAGGGAATACAATTCAATACAAAAGTATGCATTGCAAGAACTTTGATTTATTCAACAACAAAAAGCATGACATCAGAGAAATACTGGGTAAAGTAATTTGTTAGGATTTTTTTGTCTTTAATTATAAAAAGCTATATTATTTATAAACAGAGGGAGGAAAAGCAGCCTCCATCACTAAAAGGTAAAAAAATCTCAGCCGCCTCAATTTCCTAGATTAGACTCAAGGTGTGGGGTGATGAGGAGTGGGATGTTGGGTGTTGAAGAGAAGGGTTTGGGGAGAAGAGAAGATGGAATTAGGAGGGTGGTGGGCTCCCAGGTTCCACCTTCCCAGAGTCGCTGCTTTCAGCGAGTTGCCTACTGAGCTGCTTCTTCAACACCATCTCCCTGGCGATACACGCCACCTGACCGTTGGCCACTGTGTACGTTCCACTCCTGCAACAAGGAAATATTGTTTTGCTAAAGAGTTACAGAAAAACAATGAACTGGTTACTTAAGATGAGAAGTCTTACAAAGTAAGGACAAATTAAGCACAACATTTAAACTATGCATGGATTTAATCAATTTATGTGACTCTTCAGTTAGGGAACTCACTTCTGTTCAGATCCAACCATGCTGCCAGGCTGGTTCTGTTTGTTTGGGAAGAAGAAAGAAGACCACCAGTGACCAGAGTCTTGTCTCTGCAGACCTGAGGAAGAAAAAACAAGAGGAAATGTTAGGAACCTGGTCATTAGGAATCGAGTGACCGAGAGAGATAAAGTAAAACTCGTCATCGTGCGAGAAACTGGTCTGTACCTGGGGGGTGTGGAATGACTTCGCCAGCGTACTCAGAACTGCCACAGGAGCTGTTGCTAGAGGTGGATCCTATGCGCCTTCTATAGTAATCATGGGTGGCGATGAGAGAGCCAGTGGATGGAATTGATGCCATTTTCTTAAACCTTTACCTCAAACCCTTTCAAAGATGGAAGATGGGAAACCTAGGGAAGAAGGGGATATTATTATGTGTGTGGAGACAGGAACCATACAAGCAGAGGCAAGTGATACTGGGATGAGCCAAATAATATTGGCTATGGATGCTGCTAGATCTCACTGAATGCACCATAACACAACATCAACATAGGCTTTTGTACAGATTTGTCTGTGCAAAGTGTAAGACCTATTTCATCAGCCTGCAACCCATTCCCAGCATTGACACCGCAGAGAACAGGCCTATATTCAACTTCAGCCAAAGTGAGTTAGAAACGTGACTGAGTGACAAAAAAAATTGTTTCTGGATTACTAGCATCATCCATTAACAGAAGCCTATCATTAGCCTATTATAGGCAAAGTGTGTTTCCACTTCCCATGCTCCTGACCCCTTGAGCCTCTATCTGATATCACTGTTGGCTTAGCCCCCAGTCTGAGGGTTGTGATAGAGACCAACAGCTGTGCCGAGTGACTTCCACACCATTTTCTGTAAATAAGTGGGCTGTCTGGGACCGGGGTATGCAGGTATAATGTTCCAACTTCTGGGCACCTATCCAGGAAACAGAGTGCTGTGCACGTGCTAGGAGAGTCAAAGGGCTCAACACTTGGTGCTGGCCGCTACAGGACCTCTAAGGTGCTGAGTAAGCCACTCAAAAAGCAGGATATACCAGAAAGCAGGACTATACAGGATGTGTGAATGTGCATTGCACATTGTATTCATGCCAGCATGGCCAATCCAACCTCATGTGCAGAAAAACAAATGAGACCAGCACTGGCAAGTGTATGATAAACAGACCATCTAGACAAAATGTAGATGCAAAGAGACTAGACAATATCAGCAGTCAAGGCAACAATTATCCAATTGATTAGATTATTATTATTGATATTCCTATTTGATGATATGATGATCAGAATCAGATAGGATACCAAGCTGGTGGAAAAGAGAACCCCACATTCTGATTTCAGTATTTTAAGGCTATTAGCCTACATTGTTAAAGGCAATGTGAAATCTTACTTTTTTATAATTTGTGCCAGGACAATAAATAAAATATCATTACTGTCATAGCTAGCTCTTCCTTTAGTAGGTCAACATATGATTGGACACACATTGTCCATTATTATCTGGGCAAGTAGCCTAGGTTACTCAATGGCCCATATTATTTAGCCTTTTCTAAAAGCAATCAAATCAATCTTACCTTTTTTATTTGGCGTTTGATGATGTTGAAAAACACCAAAGGCAGGTGAGGGTCTGTTGACAAGACTCGGTGAATTAAGCTAAACGACTACTTTTGCCCATTTGTGGTATTTTCTCGAATGGAACCCTTCAAAGTCTTTCCAGTGTCCTCAGTGTAGAATGATGAATAGGGACAGGCAGGTAACTTTATACAGTGCGGGCTGTAACCCATCCTTGACGAGCTGCTCATGGGTGGGGTTAGGGCACGTTAAGGCCTACGTTTCCAGGGAAGCCAACCTGAACTCAGGGGTAGACGTAAAATAGTAAACGGAAAGATGACTGCAAATAGTGCCAATATTACTTTTCGTATGGTGTGTATTAATTTGTGGATATCCATCATCCATTTCGTATGATATATTACACATTACAATTCTTATGATATGTTACGAATTGCAATTTGTATAATATGTAACGAATTTGCAAAAGGTATGATATGTTACGAGTTCCAATTTGTTGTGGCTAACGTTAGCTAGGTGGCTAGCACTAACGTTAGCTAGGTGGATAATGTTATCTAGGCTAGAGGTTAGGGGTTAAAGTTAGGGTTAGGGTTACGCTTTGAACACACCAACTGTGTTTTTTGCGTTTTGGTACACCAGAAGTACATTCATTTCCAATGGAACGCTGCGTTCGCCTTGCAGCATTGCGTTGCAGAGGCAGTCACAGTGCTTTCTGTGTGGTGCATACATTGGATTTATCGAACCTAAGTGTCAAACTGTATGTGTAAACGGGTTGACAGAAATGGTAGCAGAAGGTGAATGTTGAACTTTTGTTGCACACATATCTATTTTGCGCAATGACACAGTCGGTGTGTTCAAAGCGTTAGGGCTAAGGTCAGGGTAAGGGGTTAGGAGTTAGGCTAAAGGGTTAATATTAGGGTTAGGGGTAGGGTTAGCTAACATGCTAAGTAGTTGCAAAGTAGCTAAAAGTTGTAAGTAGTTGCAAAGTTGATAATTAGCTAACATTGTCCATGATGAGAGTCAAACACAACCTTTGGGTTGCTAGACTTCGCGTTATATGCACGCATGCCCTTCCGTCCATACCGACCAACTACCCTATGTAATCATTCCAAACATAACATATCATACTAAATACTTTTTCCGGATTTACGTTTAACATGTTACGTCTAGTCTATAAGGCTGGGCAAGCACAAAACATGCGTTGCAATCAATTGCAATGCTTTTGACAGACACTTCATCCAGAATCCGCAGCTGTCGCAAATGTGCAAACAACGAATAACCGAACTTTAACCCAGTAGCCCACTGCTTTAATCTGTTCTTCTACCGCGTGAAAGCAGAACATAATGTCAAAATGTGATTATCTGGCTTTTCCTTTTCAATATTTGTAAGATGATTGGAATCACAGACTATTGTAACAGTTCCTATACATTATCAAGTTTCATTCGGTCAATAATATCGTAATGAAAAGGAAAGACAGAATAATGGGTTTTTCAGGGTTAAAAATATAATATTCAAATTTTCTTATATGACTTCAGCCTTCCCTGGTGGTCTAGTGGTTAGGATTCGGCGCTCTCACCGCCGCGGCCCGGGTTCGATTCCCGGTCAGGGAATACGATTTTTTTTTTATGACAGTCACTGTTCTACCGGAGTCTATTATACCACCGTACCATGGTTGTAGCTGTCAACAGTAACAACAATATTCACTTTTATGCATCTCTTTATTTTTACCGAAAGGTACAGTATCCAAAATCATTACACATTAGATCAGACCACATACGTTTTAATTGAAAATTCTCTTAAAAGTACAAAAATACATCACTGTACATTTGTGATTGTTATGTTCTTAGAATGCAATAGCAGAATATGACAATGACATTTTCCTACAAACAGTAGGCCAATATAAATAACTACATATTGGAAATACTACTTCAAATTTAGAATGAATGGTTGGAACCAACACTGTCAATGCCAAACCCAAGTCATTACTCCCCTCTATCTCACAACTGAAGCTACATTCATTTATAACATCGTAGAATAATCCTTGTAGCTTGACACACATTCAATTCACAGTATGACATTTTAAAGGTCTCCCACCCCACTCCAACAACAAATAAACTGTTAAATATCTCTGCATAGCCCACACATGGAATCCATATACATTTTACTTTGTCATTCATGTATTTATCAACCTCCTGCACAATGTTTACTCTTTGAAGGAGTAGTGTGGACAATGCCATCAGGTTAAAGTGATTAAGGGAGTATAGTGAGATTACAGATGGTGGATAGAAAAATAAATTGATTATGTTAGAAGGAACCACTGTTCTGAGATGGGCTTCTTCCAAACCCAGAGACCTCTCCATCATTCCCTCGACTCATGGACACCTTGTTCTGTGTGGGAGAGACAGAAGACAGTAGAGAAATGAGGATTTAGTTTTAATATTAAAGATGAGAAAATACAATATTTTCTGTTCTTTATGTTTGTGATTGTGAGAGAACACAGACACTCACCTTCACGCTTCCCACCATGTCTTCAAAGGACTTGAATGTATTGGAATGTCTACAAGGAGGCAGAAAGACACATTATCTCTTAAACAATAGAAATCACTTTGAGGTACCATTTCAGGGTAAAGTAACTTTTTCAGCTTTAAATGTAACTTTATTTACTTGCAGCATTAATGTAATTCTAATCTTGTTCACCAGACTCTTCCTCCCCAAGCGCTGTTCGCAATTAGCCTGGGGATGAAGTTAATATCATTCAAACATCATTCACCGCCTATGGAGGTACTGCAGGAAGTAGTAGTAGGGCAGAATTTCAGTGATGTCTGACTGGGAAAGAGGTGTGCACAGTGTTTTACCTCATTGACATAGCAGGCACACTGATGGAGTGGCCCAAGGAGGGGCTGGTGCGTCAGAGAGCAGAAAGAGAGACAAAGAGACATTAGTAAGAGCAGTACATCATGTAGTATAGTAGTGCATCATATAGTATAGTAGTACATCATGTAATATAGTAGTACATCATGTAATATAGTAGTACATCATGTAGTATAGCAGTACATCATGTAATATAGTAGTACATCATGTAGTATAGCAGTACATCATGTAATATAGTAGTGCATCATGTAATATAGTAGTACGTCATGTAGTATAGTAGTACATCATGTAGTATAGCAGTACATCATGTAATATAGTAGTACATCATGTAGTATAGTAGTACATCATGTAGTATAGCAGTACATCATGTAGTATAGTAGTACATCATCTAGTATAGCAGTACATCATGTAGTATAGCAGTACATCCTGTAGTATAGTAGTGCATCATGTAATATAGTAGTACATCATGTAGTATAGTACTACATCATGTAGTATAGCAGTACATCATGTAGTATAGTAGTACATCATCTAGTATAGCTGTACATCATGCAGTATAGCAGTACATCCTGTAGTATAGTAGCGCATCATGTAATATAGTAGTACATCATGTAGTATAGTAGTACATCATGTAGTATAGCAGTACATCATGTAGTATAGTAGTACATCATCTAGTATAGCTGTACATCATGCAGTATAGCACTACATCATATAGTATAGCAGTACATAATGTAGTATAGCAGTACATCCTGTAGTATAGCAGTACATCCTGTAGTATAGCAGTACATCATGTAGTATAGCAGTACAACATGTAGTATAGTAGTACATAATGTAGTATAGTAGTATAGCATGTGAGCAAGAAAAACAGATAAGATCAGTAGCAGCTTAATCAGGTCAGGTTGAAAGGTCAGCAAGCCGAGAAGGTCAGCAACATTAACGTTGACCTATCAACTTGGGTAGTTCACTCAGGTCTAAACTAATGCAACAGTCCACTCAGTAGTTAGTTTGAGTAAGTAGTTCACTCAGATCTAAGGTAGTAAAGTCTTGCAGGGCCGAGGAGCTAATGCAACAGTCTGTGAGAATATATCACATCGAAATCAAGGTTTTTCATTATCACAAGGCCAGGGAACTCCTACTATCCTTACCGAGGTGGGCTTGGCAAAGGCAGTGCCCTGTCCGGTCAGTGGGCAGCGTTACAGGAAACCAATGGGGAAAGAGAGACGGTCAGATACAGTAATCAAGAGGCCACATGGAGGTGTAAATATTGGCAGTGCGCTGTATGAGTGTGTGTGTATAACTTAAACCATCATTAATGGCAAGCAAAAATGCATCACACCCTTTACACAGGCTCAATTTAAAGGCTTTGTGAAAGAACAGTAAAGTAGATAAGCGATATTGCGTAAACAAGTGCACAAGAAGAAACCTTTGTCCTCAACAAATGTGTCCTGTGAAGGGGAACGGCATTGTTATGACATGCATTACGCCATTATGTTTGTACTATGTTGTGTGTGGCTGCTCAGAGGATAAAAAGTTGTGTATATATATACACATGACTCTACAAGGTGTCGAAAACATGCCACAGGGATGCTGGCCCATGTTGACTCCAATGCTTCCCACAGTTGTGTCAAGTTGTCTGGATGTCTTTTGGGTGGTGGACCATTCTTGATACACACGGGAAACTGTTGAACGTGAAAAACCCAGCAGCGTTGCAGTTCTTGACACACTCAAACCGGTGAGCCTGGCACCTACTACCATACCCCGTTCAAAGGCACTTAAATATTTTGTCTTGCCCATTCACCCTCTGAATGGCACACATACAGAATCCATGTCTCAATTGTCTCAAGGCTTAAAAATATATTTTTAACATGTCTCCTCCCCTTCATCTACACTGATTGAAATGGATTTAACAGGTGCCATCAATAAGGGATCATAGCTTTCACCTTGATTCACCTGGTCAGTCTATGTCATGGAAAGAGCAGTTGTATATATATATATAACTGGATTAAAAAGATGGATGATTGATTTAGTGGATTAAGACAAAATGACGGATATGAAGGGTGGACATAGCTGGTGGACAGATGAGTAATAGAGGTGGTGAAGGAAGATGGAAAGAATAGAAGAGTGTATGGGAGGATGAGCTGAGGGTACCTCATGTCTCCAAGTCTCCTTGTAATGGCCACACCCATTGTGGACAGGGCAGCACTGGTCATCTGTCCTGCATTAGAGATATTCTCCTGGGTCCTCTTATACCTAGTCACAGAAAGCGAGAGACAGAGTCAGAGATATAGAAAAGATAGGAAGTTTATATTTTGACTGCCAATCAGTCGGCATGACTACTATAGTATATCAAGGGGGAAAAGGGCAAAACTTAACCTATGTCACTGAGGTGTGTTCAAAGTACACCCTACACAAGAACTTCATTTGCATATTGGCGCATCCACATCCACATCCTCATATTCCACTTTCATGGATCCTCCTTTTCACAGTGACGAGCATGCTGTGTGCCACCACAGCAGCAGCAGGAGGACACATGCTGTGAGCATGGATGGACCGGTTGAAACACGATGGGTGAAACCCCAAAACACGAGCCATCAGCTCCTTTGTCATCACCCCCGTCCTAGTGCAGATAGCCAGACACCCCCACCTCCTCTGTTTTCACCAAGTGAAGTGCTCCCTCCCCGGCCAGGCCAGCCACAGCCTGTTGTTAATGCTGCTGCCAGTGTTAAACAGGCTATTAGACAGGCTATTAACAGGCCTCTGATCCAGCTGACTTTAAAATCCTATCAGCTGTTCCAACATAGAGCTTAGAACAACATAGAACAACAACACTTTTAGAAAAGCCCGTCTTGGTTAACTGTCACGCCCTGGCTCTGGGGACACTTGTATGTTGAGCCAGGGTGTGTAAGTTCTATGTGTTTTGTTCTATGGTGTATTCTATGGGTGCTATTTCTATGTTGGCCAGAGTGGCTCCCAATCAGAGGCAACGAGTGTCAGCTGTTGCTGGTTGTCTCTGATTGGGAGCCATATTTAAACTGTCTGTTTTCCCGTTGGTTTTGTGGGATCTTGTTTCTAGTTGGTTTGTGTTAGACCGTGAACTGTCACGTTATCGTTTTGTTTATTTTGTCTTATATCGCTAAATAAAGAGAATGTTTGCCTGCAACGCTGCGCCTTGGTCCTCCTCTGTTCCCGACGAGCGTGACAGAAGATCCCACCAAGACTGGACCAAGCAGCAAGTCCAGGAGCCATCGCCTGAGAGATCTCTAGCGGATCTCCTTCGCCTCCTCGACTGGGTCAAGCCATGTGAGGAAGAGAGGGGCTTGACGTGGAAGCAGAAGGGCGAAAGGCTGGCAAAAAGTATGGAGACCTGGTCCACGGGTAGGAGTGAAGCCCATAAAATTTTTAGGGGGGGGCTAACGCCGTGGACGACGGGGCAGCAGGAGACCGCGACAGAGCAGCCCAGCGGGTTGGCAGAGGAGGCCGCCAGGTTACGGGGGCCACTGGTCGAAGAGGGGAAGGAAGGTGTAGAGGCACGGCGAGAGGTACTGGGGTGTGTTACCAGTCCGGTCCGGCCCGTTCCTGATCCCTGCATAGGGCCAGTGGTGTGTGTCCCCAGTACGGTCCGGCCTGTTCCTGTTCCTCGCATCGAGCCTGTGGTGCGCGTCGCCAGCCCGGCCCGGCCTGTTCCTGCTCCCCGCACCGAGCCTATGGTGCGCGTCGCCAGCCCGGCCCGGCCTGTTCCTGCTCCCCGCACCGAGCCTATGGTGCGCGTCGCCAGCCCGGTCCGGCCCGCTCCTGCTCCCCACACCAAGCCAGTGGTGTACGTCGTCAGTCCGGCACGGCCCGTGCCTGTTCCCCACACCAAGCCAGTGGTGTGCGTCGCCAGCCCGGTCTGGCCCGCTCCTGCTCCCCACACCAAGCCAGTGGTGTGCGTCGTCAGTCCGGCACGACCCGTGCCTGTTCCCCACACCAAGCCAGTGGTGTGCGTCGCCAGCCCGGTCCGGTCCGCTCCTGCTCCCCACACCAAGCCAGTGGTGTGCGTCGTCAGTCCGGCACGGCCCGTGCCTGTTCCCCACACCAAGCCAGTGGTGTGCGTCGCAAGCCCGGTCCGGTCCGCTCCTGCTCCCCACACCAAGCCAGTGGTGTGCGTCGTCAGTCCGTCACGGCCCGTGCCTGTTCCCCACACCAAGCCAGTGGTGTGCGTCGCCAGTCCGGTCCGGCCCGCTCCTGCTCCCCGCACCAAGCCTATGGTACGCGTCGTCAGTCCGGCACGGCCCGTGCCTGTTCCACCGGTGCCTGGTCGGCACCGGTCAGCTGCTTCACGCCGGAGCTAGAGCAATCCGCTCCACCAGTGTGCAGTCCAGCTCCGGTCAGCGGGGCCAGACCGGACCAGGGGTACTTTGGGGGGTTGGAGAGGGAGTGGGGATCAGGCCCGGAGCCGGATCCGCCACCAAGGCGGAGTGCCCACCCGGTCCCTCCCCTGTGGTATTTAGTTGACGCGGTCGGAGTCCGCGCCTTTAGGGGGGGGTACTGTCACGCCCTGGCTCTGGGGACACTTGTATGTTGAGCCAGGGTGTGTAAGTTCTATGTGTTTTGTTCTATGGTGTATTCTATGGGTGCTATTTCTATGTTGGCCAGAGTGGCTCCCAATCAGAGGCAACGAGTGTCAGCTGTTGCTGGTTGTCTCTGATTGGGAGCCATATTTAAACTGTCTGTTTTCCCGTTGGTTTTGTGGGATCTTGTTTCTAGTTGGTTTGTGTTAGACCGTGAACTGTCACGTTATCGTTTTGTTTATTTTGTCTTATATCGCTAAATAAAGAGAATGTTTGCCTGCAACGCTGCGCCTTGGTCCTCCTCTGTTCCCGACGAGCGTGACATTAACTTTATATACAGTGGGGAGAACAAGTATTTGATAAACTGCCGATTTGGCAGGTTTTCCTACTTACAAAGCATGTAGAGGTCTGTAATTTTTATCATAGGTACACTTCAACTGTGAGAGACGGAATCTAAAACAAAAATCCAGAAAATCACATTGAATGATTTTTAAGTAATTAATTTGCATTTTATTGCATGACATAAGTATTTGATCACCTACCAACCAGTAAGAATTCCGGCTCTCACAGACCTGTTAGTTTTTCTTTAAGAAGCCCTCCTGTTCTCCACTCATTACCTGTATTAACTGCACCTGTTTGAACTCGTTACCTGTATAAAAGACACCTATCCACACACTCAATCAAACAGACTCCATCCTCTCCACAATGGCCAAGACCAGAGAGCTGTGTAAGGACATCAGGGATAAAATTGTAGACCTGCACAAGGCTGGGATGGGCTACAGGACAATAGGCAAGCAGCTTGGTGAGAAGGCAACAACTGTTGGCACAATTATTAGAAAATGGAAGAAGTTCAAGATGACGGTCAATCAACCTCGGTCTGGGGCTCCATGCAAGATCTCACCTCGTGGGGCATCAATGATCATGAGGAAGGTGAGGGATCAGCCCAGAACTACACGGCAGGACCTGGTCAATGACCTGAAGAGAGCTGGGACCACAGTCTCAAAGAAAACCATTAGTAACACACTGCGCCGTCATGGATTAAAATCCTGCAGCGCACGCAAGGTCCACCTGCTCAAGCCAGCGCATGTCCAGGCCCGTCTGAAGTTTGCCAATGACCATCTGGATGATCCAGAGGAGGAATGGGAGAAGGTCATGTGGTCTGATGAGACAAAAATAGAGCTTTTTGGTCTAAACTCCACTCGCCGTGTTTGGAGGAAGAAGAAGGATGAGTACAACCCCAAGAACACCATCCCAACCGTGAAGCATGGAGGTGGAAACATCATTCTTTGGGGATGCTTTTCTGCAAAGGGGACAGGACGACTGCACCGTATTGAGGGGGAGGATGGATGGGGCCATGTATCGCGAGATCTTGGCCAACAACCTCCTTCCCTCAGTAAGAGCATTGAAGATGGGTCGTGGCTGGGTCTTCCAGCATGACAACGACCCGAAACACACAGCCAGGGCAACTAAGGAGTGGCTCCGTAAGAAGCATCTCAAGGTCCTGGAGTGGCCTAGCCAGTCTCCAGACCTGAACCCAATAGAACATCTTTGGAGGGAGCTGAAAGTCCGTATTGCCCAGCGACATCCCTGAAACCTGAAGGATCTGGAGAAGGTCTGTATGGAGGAGTGGGCCAAAATCCCTGCTGAAGTGTGTGCAAACCTGGTCAAGACCTACAGGAAACGTATGATCTCTGTAATTGCAAACAAAGGTTTCTGTACCAAATATTAAGTTCTGCTTTTCTGATGTATCAAATACTTATGTCATGCAATAAAATGCAAATTAATTACTTAAAAATCATACAATGTGATTTTCTGGATTTTTGTTTTAGATTCCGTCTCTCACAGTTGAAGTGTACCTATGATAAAAATTACAGACCTCTACATGATTTGTAAGTAGGAAAACCTGCAAAATCGGCACTGTATTAAATACTTGTTCTCCCCACTGTATATAATGGATGTAAACATAGTGACCACTCACACGTTAGATTGGCTGATGTCCTCCAGAGTAGCTGAGGCTGTCAGATATCTGTAAATACAGAGGTACATTATCATCAGGGCTCCATCTTGGAGAGAGCACTAAGTACTGAAGATGAGCGTGCATTTCAGGATTATGTACAGTTGAAGTCGGAAGTTTACATACACTTAGGTTGGAGTCATTAAAACTTGTTTTTCAACCACTCCACAAATTTCTTGTTAACAAACTATAGTTTTGGCAAGTCGGTTAGGACATCTACTTTGTGCATGACACAAGTAATTTGTCCAACAATTGTTTACAGACAGATTATTTCACTTATAATTCACTGTATCACAATTCCAGTGGGTCAGAAGTTTACTAAATTGACTGTGCCTTTAAACAGCTTGTAAAATTCCAGAAAATTATGTCATGGCTTTAGAAGCTTCTGATAGGCTAATTGACATCATTTGAGTCAATTGGAGGTGTACCTGTGGATGTATTTCAAGGCCTATCTTCAAACTCAGTGCCTCTTTGCTTGACATCATGGGAAAATCAAAAGAAATCAGCCAAGACCTCAGAAAATAATTGTAGACCTCCACAAGTCTGGTTCATCCTCGGGAGCAATTTCCAAACGCCTGAAGGTACCACGTTCATCTGTACAAACAATAGTACGCAAGTATAAACACCATGGGACCATGCAGCCGTCATACCGCTCAGGAAGGAGACGTGTTCTGTCTCCTAGAGATGAACGTACTTTGGTGCGAAAAGTGCAAATAAATCCCAGAACAACAGCAAAGGACCTTGTGAAGATGCTGGAGGAAACAGGTACAAAAGTATCTATAGCCACAGTAAAACGAGTCCTATATCGACATAACCTGAAAGGCCGCTCAGCAAGGAAGAAGCCACTGCTCCAAAACCGCCATAAAAAAGCCAGACTACGGTTTGCAACTGCACATGGGGACAAAAATCGTACGTTTTGGAGAAATGTCCTCTGGTCTGATGAAACAAAAATAGAACTGTTTGGCCATAATGACCATCGTTATGTTTGGAGGAAAAAGGGGGTAATTTACAAGCCGAAGAACACCATCCCAACCGTGAAGCACGGGGGTGGCAGCATCATGCTGTGGGGGTGCTTTGCTGCAGGAGGGACTGGTGCACTTCACAAAATAGATGGCATCATGAGGAAGGAAAATTATGTGGATATATTGAAGCAACATCTCAAGACATCAGTCAGGAAGTTAAAGCTTGGTCGCAAATGGGTCTTCCAAATGGAATAATGACCCCAAGCATACTTCCAAAGTTGTGGCAAAATGGCTTAAGGACAACAGCGTCAAGGTATTGGAGTGGCCATCACAAAGCCCTGACCTCAATCCTATAGAACATTTGTGGGCAGAACTGAAAAAGCGTGTGCGAGCAAGGAGGCCTACAAACGTGACTCAGTTACACGAGCTCTGTCAGGAGGAATGGGCCATAATTCACCCAACTTTTTGTGGGAAGCTTGTGGAAGGCTACCCGAAATGTTTGACCCAAGTTAAACAATTTAAAGGCAATGCTACCAAATACTAATTGTGTGTATGTAAACTTCTGACCCACTGGGAATGTGATGAAATAAATACAGTGGGGGAAAAAAGTATTTAGTCAGCCACCAATTGTGCAAGTTCTCCCACTTAAAAAGATGAGAGAGGCCTGTAATTTTCATCATAGGTACACGTCAACTATGACAGACAAAATGAGGGAAAAAAATCCAGAAAATCACATTGTAGGATATTTTAATGAATTTATTTGCAAATTATGGTGGAAAATAAATATTTGGTCAATAACAAAAGTTTCTCAATACTTTGTTATATACCCTTTGTTGGCAATGACACAGGTCAAACGTTTTCTGTAAGTCTTCACAAGGTTTTCACACACTGTTGCTGGTATTTTGGCCCATTCCTCCATGCAGATCTCCTCTAGAGCAGTGATGTTTTGGGGCTGTCGCTGGGCAACACGGACTTTCAATTCCCTCCAAAGATTTTCTATGGGGTTGAGATCTGGAGACTGGCTAGGCCACTCCAGGACCTTGAAATGCTTCTTACGAAGCCACTCCTTCATTGCCCGGGCGGTGTGTTTGGGATCATTGTCATGCTGAAAGACCCAGCCACGTTTCATCTTCAATGCCCTTGCTGATGGAAGGAGGTTTTCACTCAATCTCACGATACATGGCCCCATTCATTATTTCCTTTACACAGATCAGTCGTCCTGGTCCCTTTGCGGAAAAACAGCCCCAAAGCATGATGTTTCCACCCCCATGCTTCACAGTAGGTATGGTGTTCTTTGGATGCAACTCAGCATTCTTTGTCCTCCAAACACGACGAGTTGAGTTTTTACCAAAAAGTTCTATTTAGGTTTCATCTGACCATATGACATTCTCCCAATCCTCTTCTGGATCATCCAAATGCACTCTAGCAAACTTCAGACGGGCCTAGACATGTACTGGCTTAAGCAGGGGGACACGTCTGGCACTGCAGGATTTGAGTCCCTGGCGGCGTAGTGTGTTACTGATGGTAGGCTTTGTTACTTTGGTCCCAGCTCTCTGCAGGTCATTCACTAGGTCCCCCCGTGTGGTTCTGGGATTTTTGCTCACCATTCTTGTGATCATTTAGACCCCACGGGGTGAGATCTTGCGTGGATCCCCAGATCGAGGGAGATTATCAGTGGTCTTGTATGTCTTCCATTTCCTAATAATTGCTCCCACAGTTGATTTCTTCAAACCAAGCTGCTTACCTATTGCAGATTCAGTCTTCCCAGCCTGGTGCAGGTCTACAATTTTTCTGGTGTCCTTTGACAGCTCTTTGCTCTTGGCCATAGTGGAGTTTGGAGTGTGACTGTTTGAGGTTGTGGACAGGTGTCTTTTATACTGATAACAAGTTCAAACAGGTGCCATTAATACAGGTAACGAGTGGAGGACAGAGGAGCCTCTTAAAGAAGAAGTTACTGGTCTGTGAGAGCCAGAAATCTTGCTTGTTTGTAGGTGACCAAATACTTATTTTCCACCAGAATTTGCAAATAAATTCATAAAAAATCCTACAATGTGATTTCCTGGAAAAAAAATGCTCAATTTGTCTGTCATAGTTGACGTGTACCTATGATGAAAATTACAGGCCTCTCTCATCTTTTTAAGTGGGAGAACTTGCACAATTGGTGGCTGACTAAATTTTTTTTTCCCCACTGTAAAAGCTGAAATAAATCATTATCTTTACTATTATTCTGACATTTCACATTCTTAAAATAAAGTGGTGATCCTAACTGACCTAAGACAGGGAATTTTTACTAGTATTAAATGTCAGGAATTGTGAAAAACTGAGTATAAATGTTTTTGGCTAAGGTGTATGTAAACTTCCGACTTCAACTGTAGGTATTATGCCAGGCTAAAACAGGGTGCTGACATTGCATGCTTTTCTACAGCGTTCTGCCAGAAATAATAATAGATACAATAGCCGTTTTGGCAGGCTTAGTTCACCTTTGCCCAACTTTTACTCACATTAAGTCAGAGTCAAAACTGCCCTGGTTCATTTGCAAAGGCTCGCCATTAGTTTGAAATCTATCCACAGTTTTGGAATGCCTTCAATTCTGATAGTGTCTCAGGGGGAGTTGGAATATGCAAAAAACAAATTTCCAATTCACAAATGCATATAATACACAATTGTACATGTGTGAAATAGGACAAATATACTGAACAAAAATATAAACGCAACATGTAAAGTGTTGGTCCCATGTTTCATGAGCTGAAATAAAAGATCCCAGAAATGTTCCATACGCACAAAAAGCTTATTTCTCTCAAATGTTGAATGTTCATTTCTCTACCATAAGCCGTCTTAGGGAAGCTCATCTGCGTGCTCGTCATTCTCACCAGGGTCTTGACCTGACTGCAGTTTGATTTCAGTGGGCAAATGCTCACCTTCGATGGCCACTGGCACGCTGGAGAATTGTGCTCTTCACGGATGAATCCCCGTTTCAACTGCACCGGGCAGAAGGCAAACAGCGTGTTTGTGGGCGAACGGTTTGCTGATGCCAACGTTGTGAACAGAGTGCCCCAGGGTGGCAGTGTGGTTATGGTATGGGCAGGCATAAGCTACGGACAACGAACACAATTGCATTTTATTGATGGCAATTTGAATGCACAAAGATACCATGATGAGATCCAGAGGCCCATTGTTGTGTCATTCATCCACCGCCATCACCTCATGTTTCAGCCTGATAATGCATGGCCCCATGTCGCAAGGATCTGTACACAATTCCTGGAAGCTGAAAATGTCCCAGTTCTTCCATGGCCTGCATACTCACCAGACATGTCACCCATTGAGCATGTTTGGGATGCTCTGGATCGACGTGTACGACAGTGTGTTCTAGTTCCCACCGATATTCAGCATCTTCGCACAGCCATTGAAGAGGGGTGGGACAACATTTCACAGGCCACAATCAACAGACTTATCAACTCTATGCGAAGGAGCTGTGTCTGTCACACTCCATGAGACAAACTGTGGTCACACCAGATATTGACTGGTTTTCTGATCCACGGCTCTACTTTGTTTAAAAGGTATATGTGACCAACAGATGCATATCTGTATTCCCAGTCAAGTGAAATCCATAGATTAGGGCCTAATGAATTTATTTCAATTGACTGATTTATTTTTTTTGCAGTGTATATATAAGCACCCACCAAATTATTATTATTATTATTACCAATTCTGATGTATTATTATCAAGCTTGTTATGTCATTCACTGACAGTCACTCAATCAGCCCATGTCAGCTAACTTTTTTTTAGATGGGTAAGTTAGTCTTTATAATGCCTCAGGTTACTTTAATACATTTCTGGTGGTGATGTCGTATAGGCGGTTGAAGAAGCAGGAGTGTTGTGTGACATCATGAGGGCATCTCACAGGAGGAAGTACTTACGCATTGGAGGTCTGGACTTCCTGCCAGCCTTTGGACAGGTTCTGTTTAATCTCACTGAAGGGGCCCATACCCAGCTGCCTCTTGATGTCCATCGCATATTTCTCTTTGGCCAAGAGTACCTGCCGCAAAGTCTGTATTTCATCCTCCGTCTGAGCAGAACAAAATGGCAAAAAAGTTTACAACGTTCAAGGATCCAGAGTTCAGACTAAAAAGTAAAAATTGTGGATTTTTTAATTATTCTATGACTTGTCTTTTTCCATTCACTTGGGTGCAAATCAAAATCTGAACAAAATATTATCCTAAGAGACACATTCAACATAAATGAATATGACAATGTTTGACAACATGAAGAATGGGACAAAAGGGCAAAGTTGGACAGACACAGAGAGAATAATACCTTTGCCAGCTCCATCTTTAAATCAACCTCATCCTCCTCTGATAGACCGTTAGTAGGACTTCCAATTCTTGATATTCCAATGGAAATGTTCCTTGGTGAAACATTTTCCCCACTGTAACCTTTGAAAGGAGTATACATGTTACTGTCTACAATGCATACCCATATCAATGCTCGAGCTGTGACTTAATTCATTAATATTCAATCAGTTGTTGACATAAATTATTGCTCTACTGGCAGTTCATCTTCATGAAGTCAACAGCTTGTAAGGACAGGCTGAAGATGTCCTCAACAATATGTGTGTAGCATACATCATTATTTTTATTTTTTTAGGAACTCAGTCAGGTCTCAACTTACTGTTGAGAGTTAGAATAGTAAAATGCACAAGGTGCAATTTCGAAATGTGGTTGTGCATCAGCAGTCTTTCTCTTGTAATATCAGTCACTGAGAGTCACTCAATTAGCCCATTTCAGCTCACTTTTTTTAGATAATAATAATAATATGCCATTTAGCAGACGCTTTTATCCAAAGCGACTTACAGTCATGCGTGCATACATTTTTGTGTATGGGTGGTCCCGGGGATCGAACCCACTACCTTAGCGTTACAAGCGCCGTGCTCTACCAGCTGAGCTACAGAGGACCAGATGAGAAAATTAGTCTAGCGGCCATCTATCTAAACTTGTAGTATTCATGGTCGAATTATAGACCGGAGGGCACCCATTGATTTTGTTATTCACTCTCAGTCAGATATCATAAGCAAACATTTCTCTCCGCCCAATGGCAAATTGTGTAGAATTGCAGGAATCGAACTCTAAAACATATTATTTTTTGTCTCCGCTGTCAAGAGGAGGCCGCTAAAAAGTGTGGGGGGGGGACGGGGGGACGACGACAACATTTCGCTTAGAGCCCCCAAAAGGCTAGGGCCGGCTCTGAGCTGCATGTGTGGGTATGGATGTGGTGGGTACGCAGACCCGCAAGCGACTGCGACCCCTAATGATGAGTTCAGATTTTTTTGTGTCCCACACTCCTATCAAAGTTGCCCATCCCTGGTGTAGGCCTACTGGGCCACTGTGTTGACCCAGTGCGTTGTTCTAAATTTCGCCCAGCGCGCTGTCCATGGTGCTGAAATCCATGGCTACCTGTAGCGCTAGCAATAGCATTGCGTGTGGCTGATCACGCATAGCAGGAGAGGCTAGGTACGGTCGAATTGAAAGTATTTTTTATCTCACCGTGTGATCCAGAGTAGGATGTCAGTCGGTCATTTAACAATTCAACAATCTAGCCATAGTAAATTAAATGCAACCGACTTACCTTGCCTATTCATGATCAGCAGAGGCATAAACAATTCCGTTTCACCCAGCACGTCTTTTCCGTGTTCGAGCTAACGTTAGCTCTTGCTAAATGGTGTCCAATCCCTACTGGTCAATACTAGATCTCTCAAATGCTTCTCTATACTCAAATTCAGTATCACGCAATGGTTTACATGCCTAAGCCATTTACTGAAAATCATAAACACTATAATGTAGTCTTATTGGAATATTAACGTTATGTTGCGTTGTTTATTCAAGGCGAAAAAGCTATGTGTTTTGAGAATGGGAGTTAATCCCGCACGTGAGTGTGTGAGATGATGGGGGCGTGCCACTGTCGAGTAAACAAATTCGAGGAATTTTTATACAGATCGTCCACATTGTTCATCGATGTTATTTTATAAAGTATAGGCTATCCTATTCATGCAGAACGAACTTTGCTGCTGCTGCGGGAAACACAAATAGCCACCTGTGCAGCCTGTGCTGGATCTTTCAGGGTTGGTCAAATATCCATCAGGTGGTAAAATGAGTGAGCGCTGAAGAGAGGATTCCACAGCACGAGCTCTGTCTCCATCTACTGGCGAAATCAATGCACCAAGACACCTCATATTCTAGTGTTGGCCTCCAGTACGTCGTAGGCCTATTTGAAGGTACCAGCACTATAATATTATATTTTCAGTCTACTGTAGTAGCACGACACTTAATGATACTTGCATATCGTAATTGCAGCATAGCATGATAATTGAAATGATAAACAAAACAACAGGTAAATGTTCAAGAACATTTATTTTACCAACAGCAAATCAGATCAATGACCCACTTCGTTTTCTTTCAGACACACAAGTATTACCATGCTACAACATAAAGGTCAAGATTTATACTACATATTTAAGTGTATGTACAAGAGACCTTAACCATTAAACCATGCGTTGCAAAATTTAATGGCCACATCAAAACAACATACCATTTATTACTATAGCCGCTCATCATCAAAAACATGACAAAATAAGATACCAAAAATAAAATAAATTGCATCAAATTATTATATCACTATCATTACACCTCCTCTGTATCAAGAAAAATGTTATGTAACCATTTCCTGATCATTGATCCAGTAGTTTTTTTTGAACACACATTGCATTCAACTCATTTAACAATTAGCATTTTCCAACATCTCAATGAAGAAGCGATAACAGGTAGGTATATCTATGGGATTTTTTCTCAGGAGGGCACAGCAAACACTGTAAAAGGATCACACAGGTCAAATAACCATACCATCAAAAGCAGAGGGCAGGCGAGAGGAGCTCAGACCCCCATCATTGTAAACCATTGAAACACATAATTGGCATTAATGAAACAAACAAACAATGAAGATAATGGCTGGTTATGTATTAGTTACACTGGATGTATATTCAGCTCTATATATTTCTATTAAAAACATAAGTATATTCTGGTTATAGGATAAGAGCTGCCTGTAGTAGTGCTAGCCCACTCACCAATACCGACACTCAGAATTCAATGATGGTAAAAACAAATTAACAGCATTGGACAATTACAACACTCTTTAGAATTCCCTTCAACACAACTATAAAAAAACAAGATGATGATAATATTCTTCAAATGCTCACACATTTTTCCTACACACACAGTACTGTATAAATATTAATAAAAATAAAAATATGAAAATGGTCACATTATATTTTTCGTCACATCTAAACATAGATGAATAGTGCTCGGAATAAAATAGATGTCACACTCTAAATATGGATCAGGTCAAGGTCCTTGGCTTAGACAGTGTGGGGTACCACTCGGAACCACAAGAACAGAAAGCACTGGTAAAACGTATGAAATAACTGGATATCGAGAACATCCATTCAAATGTGCAGAGAAGTGTTGCTCAGAGATGTCTGGGACGCGTCCCAGCAATCCAACGGGACTGTGGGTGGCACAGTGGCAAGTAAAACTACACAAAATATACATTAATACATGTGTAAACAAACCTATATGTATCATATTTATCTTCTGGTGTTAGTCAGTTCTTCAATGCAGGGAAGTTAGGGGCAAGATTACAAGCATTCAATTCAGGTTTCAGGGGCAGGACAAAACAATGCTTCCTACACAAAACAAGAGACCAAACTAAGCCAAGTCAGATAACGGAAAAGCCAAGACCCACCAAATGTTAAGAAAACAATGACGTCATCATCAGCATTTCATGATATTGCCGTCATAAATCCCCACCCCCCTTCTACATGCACAGGTCTCATGGCAACATAACTACAATGCAATTGGAAGGGCACAAACACAGGTAAACATGAGTCCAAATCGATGGGTTTAAAAGTGGTTGAAGGGAAGAAGCTATATGTTTATAACTGGCATCAGCTGATTGCAATTCCAAACTGAGCATTTTGTAGCTCAAACCTTGGATGTTTAATGATTACTCCACCATGCAGCAAAGACAATGAACAGCAACACACCTCACTATCCACAACTCCCTGAGCCGAGCCTCTCTTATCAGTGAGCAAAAAACATCAAGTAAACTGTACCCCAAATGAATCACACTCACACATACACTACCGTTCAAAAGTTTGGGATCACTTAGAAATGTCCTTGTATTCGAAAGAAAAGCAACATTTTTGTCCATTAAATTAACATCAAATTGATACAGTGTAGACATTGTCAATGTTGTAAATGGCTATTGTAGCTGGAAATGGCTGATTTTAATGGAATGTCTACATAGGCGTACAGAGGCCTATTATCAGCAACCATCAGTCCTGTGTTCCAATGGCACGTTGTGTTTGCTGATCCAAGTTTATCATTTTAAAAGGCGAATTGATCATTAGAAAACCCTTTTGCAATTATGTTAGCACAGCTGAAAACTGTTGTGCTGATTAAAGAAGCAATAAAACGGGCCTTCTTGAGACTAGTTGAGTATCTGGAGCATCAGCAATTGTGGGTTCGATTACAGGCTCAAAATGGCCAGAAACATAGAACGTTCTTCTGAAACTCAGTCTATTCTTGTTCTGAGAAATGAAGGCTATACCCGTAAAACACCAGTCTCAACGTCAACAGTGAAGAGGCGACTCCGGGATGCTGACCTTCTAGGCAGAGTTGCAAAGAAAAAGCCATATCTCAGACTGCCCATCTTAATATTTTCTTTTTATTGGCCAGTCTGAGATATGGCTTTTTCTTTGCAACTCTGCCTAGAAGGTCAGCATCCCGGAGTCGCCTCTTCACTGTTGACGTTGAGACTGGTGTTTTGCGGGTACTATTTAATGAAGCTACCAGTTGAGGACCTGTGAGGCGTCTGTTTCTCAAACTAGACACTCTAATGTATTTGTCCACCTGCTCAGTTGTGCACCGGGGCCACCCACTCCTCTTTCTATTCTGGTTAGAGCCAGTTTGCGCTGTTCTGTGAAGGGAGTAGTACTCAGCGTTGTACAAGATCTTCAGTTACTTGGCAATTTCTCGCATGGAATGGCCTTCATTTCTCAGAACAAGAATAGACTGACGAGTTTCAGAAGAACGTTCTTTGTTTCTGCCGATTTTGAGCCTGTAATCAAACCCACAATTGCTGATGCTCCAGATACTCAACTAATCTCAAGAAGGCCAGTTTTATTGCTTCTTTAATCAGCACAACAGTTTTCAGCTGTGCTAACATAATTGCAAAAGGGTTTTCTAATGATCAATTTGCCTTTTAAAATGATAAACTTGGATTAGCAAACACAACGTGCCATTGGAACACAGGACTGATGGTTGCTGATAATGGGCCTCTGTACGCCTATGTAGATATTCCATAAACAATTAGCCGTATCCAGCTACAATAGCCATTAACAACATTAACAATGTCTACACTGTATTTCTGATCAATTTGATGTTATTTTAATGGACAAAAAAATGGCTTTTCTTTCAAAAACAAGGACATTTCTAAGTGACCCCAAACTTTTGAATGGTAGTGTACATATTGCACATACCTACGCACCAACAGAATTCTCCAAAAACAACAAATGTCACATTCAACAAAATAAAACAAAATAATACACCATGACACTGAATATGGAAAGGGCACTGTGGGGTTGGAGGATTGTGAGGTCAAACGCCAAAGAATACAAAAGAACAAACAGCAGGGAAGCAAACATTTTCTTTCTCTTTCTTCCTACATAGAGGCGGGAGTGGACCACTCTGGATAGGGTGGAAAGGGAGGGGGGGTATCTTCAAGAGTTTGGTATGTAGGCCAAGCTCGCTTCTCCATCTCCTCTCCAGGACATGGCGCTCTTAGTGAAGTTTAAACAGATTGCCCCTCTCATCCTTTTAAGGTGGAGCAGGGTAGCAGGCAGGGCCACAGGCCAGGACAGGGGTGGGGTTTAGTTGAAGCCCATGTCGGTCTGGTAGGTGGAATGGTGACCATCTGACGTCAGCTGGGTGGTCTCTGTCGCTGATGGCTGCACCAAGATGGCTTCACCGCCAGCCTCTGTCAGAGAGAGACCGACACACACACACATGCACACGCACAGGGTAAGATATAAAGGGTCAGTGATGATGGCACTCCATAGTAAACTACAATGCAATTGAGACAAGTCAAGTGTAAGTGATAGGGTTGCAAACCTCTGGTAAAGTTACCAACATTATGCAACCCCAGTCACTGATGAAGTGATTTGTGTTCATGCAGAAACATGTTTCTGACACAATAAGCAGTCGATCTCACCTCTCTCGTCAGACTGCATCTGGGCCTCCAGGTCCTCAGGGGACACATAGAAGTCGGGCTCCTGGCCCTCTGGGGGCCGCGGTTTACACTTTCCACAACAGCAGTTACAGCAACAACACAGGCAACAGCAGAAGTAGCAGCCAGTGGCCAGGCCACAGAACACAAACAACGCCTGCAGCGGGAAAACAAGGCAGCGTGTGTGTAAGAGAGCGAGAGAGAGAGAGAGAGAGAGAGATCAAGAAGAAAAAAAACAATAACAATAGCCAACAATGTTAGAGAGGCTTTGTTTTATTTTTACAGGGTTTGTGTTATATTTGACCATAAGTCCACTCTACATGTCGACCCCTCACCTCCCCACCTCCCCATGGCCCCTTGCAGTCTCACCTTAGCCCACCAGCTGGACAGAACAAAGTAGGTGTTGACATTCTCCTCGCCAAACTGCTCAGCCACGTACAGTCCCAGGGAGCCGTACTTGTCATAGATGTTCCGCTTGGTGGGGTCGTTCAGAATGGCATGGGCATTGTTGATCTCCTTAAACTTGTCAGAAGCTTCCGGGTTATCTGGGTTCTTATCAGGGTGGAATTTCAACGCAAGTTTTCTAAGAACACATAAGAGTGAGAATTAGAATCTACCAATAAACACAACATAAGTCTATATTTATATAACTCTAAATTATTTTTTTCTTTTTTATTGATTATGAGTATTAGTATGACTACTACAGTAAGTGTCTGTGCCTTTCTGACTGACCTGTAGGATTTCTTGATATCGTCGGGAGTGGCTAGCTTGTCAATGCCAAGCACAATGTAGAGTGATTCACCAGAGGTGGAGAGTGAGCGCTGTCTTGCCTGTTCATGAGCTGCCATGATGCCTCACGTCCTTCACAATCTTAACGCAGAGAAAAGGAAGCAATGCAGATGTTTATTTATAAATGAGTAATCATTATTCTATTATTCAGCATATAGCACCCTGTGTGTTGACTAAAGCAGTGTCTTTTTCATTCTCACAAATACAGTGTATGTGCAATTCTGCCCCAAATTCACTAAATACTCCCACACTCCAGGAATCTATTGGACACCTTATCCCTACTGCCACTCCAAATTGGTGCACTCTCAGCAGGGTTTCCCTGACTCCAGTAGGACTACCCTGTAAGAGGACAGCATAGTAAATGTATGAAAATGTATGCACTCACTAACTGTACGTCGCTCTGGATAAGAGTGTCTGCTAAAATGACTAAAATGTAAATAATCTGCCTGTGAATCTAGATGCCTCCTCCGACAACAAATTAGACAATTTAGTCACATACTATTAGATTATTTTGGGTTTCTATTTAGAATAGGTCTACAAATGCCAGAATCCTGTAGCTATTACTAAATCAATAACAAATGCACTTGTTGTCATTCTCAGTCACTCAGTGTTGTCAAATTTAGAGCTGAGGTCTCACGCAAATCATTGATATTAATTGCAATGTGTACTCTAGGGGGTCTTTTTTCAGAATAGCTACTCTGTCAACTCTGTCATTGTCAATTGTTGCGATAGGAAATCAGTAAGAAGTTAACAAATCCCCTTGTGCAGTCTGAAGCTATAGCAGGATGTTTCAAACATCAAGATACTATAGTTTAAGACAGCACAAGGGCCTATAGCATTAAGAAAACCTCAAGGGCCTTCTGTAGTGATGGTATGGCCAAAATTATTCATCTTGAGCATTTTCCATCATAGGCCTATCCCTGAATAAAAAACAATGTCAGCTCAAATAATGTACTCAATTGGATGCTCAATTTAAAGTAATAGTGGAAATGCTGAGACTTAATGTGAGGTGGTCCTGTGGAGTGAGAATCGTTATTTACATCCAAGGAAGCAGCTGGCCACATAGGCTAGATTTATTGAGATGGCGGACTAGTCGTAAAATAATTTTCAACCTCCAGCCGATATAAACTACCGTATTTTCAACCTCCAGCCGATATAAACTACCGTATCTTCAACCTCAAGCCGATATAAACTACCATATCTTCAACCTTCAGCCGAACTAGCTGATACCATTCATAGGCCATGTAACAACGACTGATCAAATGACTCATTTTAACAAAAATCGACGTTTGCAAAATGTCAAAACCCGTACACTTTGACGCTGGTTAAATACATGGAATACATGACCCATTCATGGAATGTCCTTTTGCTATAAGGACAAATAAATAATATAATACATATTCAGGATCATTTTGAATCTGTAAATGCGATGCTTGGTGCAGTTAATCTCTGTAGCTGCATCACCAGCAGCACTGCGCAGCATCCATGTTGGTTTGCTTGCTAGCCTTCTCTAGATGCAAGATAGAACTCGCTCAAATCAGCAGTAATTTTCAAGGGCTAGGGAAAATGGGTATATATATAAAATAAAATAAAATCCACATCCATGAGAATGCTTACCTCTTGTAGTCGGTTTTGATGCACTGTATAGGGAAATGATCCAGAGAGATATAATAACGGTATGTGATTATGGTCGCATCCCAGAGAACCGCGCGCACCCACCAAACACAACCATGGACAGCTGCAGTATATTGTCCCCGCCCCCCGACCAACCCCCCAATCGACGTGCGCACACTCATTGATGGGGACTGAAGTGGATACTTGGGTGCCCCTCGTCCTTATTACTGCATTATAAACTGCTGTTTAGTAATACGAAATAAACATAACTACAACGCGATAAAGTAATTTGATTTTGAACGAATTTTGAAGAAAAACTAAAATATAAACCAAACATGTAAAGTGTTGGTCCCATGTTTCATGACCTGAAATAAAATATCCCAGAAATGTTGCATAAACACAAAAAGCTTAATTCTCTAAATGTTGCGTACACATTTGTTTACATCTTCTGTTCGTGAGCATTTCTCCTTTGCCAAGATAATCCATCCACCTGACAGGTGTGGCATATCAAGAAGCTGATTAAACAGCATGATCATTACACAGGTGCACTTTGTGCTGGGGACAAGAAAAAGGCGTGTCTAAAATGTGCAGTTTTGTCACACAACACAATGCCACAGACAGCTGATGAAACTGTGGGTTTGCACAACCGAATAAATTCTGCACAAACTGTCAGAAAACGTCTCGGGGAAGCTCATCTGCGTGCTCGTCGTTCTCACCATTGTCTTGACCTGACTGCAGCTCGGCGTCGTAACCGACTTCAGTGGGCAAATGCTCACCTTCGAAGGACACTGGCACGCTGGAGAAGTGTGCTCTTCACGGATTAATCCCAGTTTTAACTGTACATGTCATATGTCATGTGGGTGAGCGGTTTGCTGATGTCAATGTTGTGAAGAGTGCCCCATGGTGGTGGTGGGGTTATGGTATGGGCAGGCATAAGCTACGGACAACGAACACAATTGTATTTTATCGATAGCCATTTGAATGCACAGAGATACCGTGACGAGATCCTGAGGCACATTGTCGTACCATTCATCCACCGCCATCACCTCATGTTTCAGCATGATAATGCACTGCCCCATGCAGCAAGGATCTGTACACAATTCCTGGAAGCTGAAAATGTCCCAGTTCTTCCGTGGCCTGCATACTCACCAGACATGTCACCCATCAAGCATGTTAGGGATGCTGTGGACCGACGTGTATGACAGTGTGTTACAGTTCCCGCCAATATCCAGCAACTAATCACACAGCCATTGAAGAGGAGTGGGACAACATTCCACAGGCCACAATCAACAGCCTGATCAACTTTATGTGAAGGAGATGTGTTGCTGCTGCATGAGGCAAATGGTGATCACACCAGATACTGACTGGTTTTCTGATCCACGCCCCTACCTTTTTTAAAGGTGTCTGTGACCAACAGATGCATATCTGTATTCCCAGTCATGTGAAATCCATAGATTAGGGCCTAATTTATTTATTTCAATTGACGGATTTCCTTATATGAACTGTAACTCATTAAAATCTTTGAAATTGTTGCGTTTATATTTTTGTTCAGTGTAGTAATAGAGCCTATGTGATTCTCAACCAGAGACCCCCCCAGAGAGCGTTCCTAGAGGGTCACTGGAAAAGGAGGGATAAAACGATAAAATTGAAAATAACATCAGCAAAGACAACACAACTGTTTAACACCGTATTAAAACGTGCAATTTTATATTTTGACCGTCAACAATTAATATTGAGCAGTGAGCACATATTTTACATTCAAAAGTGTGATCTGTGTCCCTTACAGCAAGTCTCTAATAACTTTACACACCCACCAATTATTAATTTGACCATGTTCTTTTTCTATTTCCAATTTTGAAAACATATCTCTTTTCATTAGGCACATTACATATAGACGGATGAAAAATTATTTTCCCATTCCAAAACCATTTACACTTTTGTAGTTTCACTTTCACTTTCCATTTTCATGAAGGCATTGTTCATTTCTACATTACTCAGAGGGTGGTGAACCCTAAAACCTAATACATTACTTTACTTAATTTTAATGACATTTTTGCATCTACCTATCAATTTTGCGATATGTTGTTATTTTGGTCTATTAATGAGTATATTCGAAAAGTAAACATATAACAATTTCAAAAACTTGATGAAAATGTATATTTACTTTAGTTTGTCATACTAGCTGCAGTCATTGAACATTTTAATGAATTTTAACCACTTTAAAATGGACATCCAATAATTTCCAAGCTTACTAGCTACATTTCATAGAGAATGTTACAAACTGGACTACATTTAGTAACTTACTTTGAAGAGGTGGTGATTGGGTCTAAATAGGCTTTTAGTGTTTGGTAGTCTTAATAGGCTCTATGCACGCATCACTTCCGCATTGGCGTAAGGATTATTGGGCATTTCCGGTTACCGGAAAAAAACATTAGACAGTGACAGTAGACCATTATGATGGCAGAGATGAAGTTTACAAGTTGTTTGCTGGAGTTGCCTAAAGTATCTGTTAATGATATACGGAGGGTCGTCCGGACATCCAGTACGACACCACGTAGCAAACTGGATAAAGGCTTCAAATTTTACGTTCCTTCTTTTCTTTGCGACTTTGAAGGTAATATGCTAACGCTAGCTAGCCTGAGCTAGAAGCCTTGCTTTGGTGTTTTAAGTCATGACTCCGTCCTGCTTCAGGTTAATCATGCTTTAAATAAAGTTGAATCATGTGTATATACCTCTCACTTCATGTGTTTGTACTTTTATGAAAGTATCAGGTAAAAACAGGGCTACAAATGAGATCTCTGTGAGAGCCCACTGCTACCACTCAATTAAGAAACTAAAGCCACCACACCAGCTGAGAGTAGGACTAGATTAAGGGACACGTTCAAAGTTCTGTTGAACTTCTTCAAGGTTCCGTTCAACACGTTTTACTCGTTTAATGTTACCACAGCTTTGATTGCCATTGCTAAGAGAACACTTTAGAACTTTAGTGGTTTTCACGATAGCTGAACAGTGGTAGCCTAATACAGACCAGGGTAGCTGAGTGGGAATTGCCATGCTTTGTTGTTGGGTCTGTTGTAAACAAATTGGAGTTTGGTTTGAAATGTAAACAATAATGAGATTACTACTTTTTCCTGACTTGATGACTGCAATGACAGTAACATATTCCACTCAGCTATTCTTCAAACTGCTGATGTTCTACTCAAAACTGTCCTGTCATCTTTACTTCGTTCTTTATAAACATATGGCCCAACTTCCGTGCTTTTGTACTTGATGTTTCTACTTTTCAAGAGGAATTAGGTGCAAAACCTTCACTCTACTGTTGTTATTGGTACTAGGCTACAATTTTGCACCACTCACCTACTGCTCTGCCAATACTGTTTGAAGGTAGGTAAATGGCACAAGACAATAGGTAAGTGGTGGGAGACAGTATAGCCAAGTGGTGCAAGACGGTAGGAAAGTGATGCAGAAAGCACAAAAGTGACACGAGACAGTATATAAGTTGCTTACACCAGTAAAAAGTAGAAAGAACAAGTTTTGCTCCTACTCCTGCTGCTGTAGACCCTCGTCTTTCAAAACCCATTAAATTATGCTTCTGTGTATTTCAGATGACATTGCGTGATTCACAGCCAGTTGTGCTTGTTAAAAGCTACTGTTCCTGTGTGGCTGGGTGTGGGATATGCAATCATTTGGTTGCATTACTATATCAGACTGCCCATTACTCTGAATGTGGCATGTCTGTCGTCCCTCCTGTACTTTCGTGCACTGAAACAGAGCAGAAGTGGCATAAACCACGAACGATGGTTCCATTGAAACAGCACTGGAACAGCTCCCTTCTTCAGACGTCTGCGCCCAGCTGGAGTCGGAGGCTCTATCACATCTTCACTTAGAAAGTGTCGGCTGCAGGCTCGTGTGTTTGATGTAAGAAAGTTGACTCGTCGAATGTTAATCACCCACCGTTTATGTAATTCACTGTCTTTGGGAAAAGTAAAAAAACTAACAGAAGAATTGTATCTGGCAGACACTGTACATTGCGGCACACAGCAGTGATGGCTGGAAGAGCTGTCATCCCGTTTTTGAAAGGACACTTTCGTACGTTTACACGTCATCGTGTTATAAGTCAAGACGAAGTATTACACGTAAAAACATTAAGATAAACAACTACGATAATTAACCGTTTCGGATGTTTTTGACGACAAGCATTCAATGCTAGCATACGGTGGCACAGCATTCTACGATAACCGGAAGTTTACATCCATCCTGAGATTTAACCGGAAATCGCCTATTCAGTGTACTTGGCTTTAACTGCCATTTCCCGGAAGTCAGACTTTTTTCTTTTTCTTTCAGCTTCAGAAACATCTGCATTCACCAAAATGTGTGTGGCTATCCTTAGATATATTCTCCAGACTTGCCCAGAGGGAATTGTTGATATGCTGTACATTTTCTATTCTAGATAACATTTTATTAGAAAAAATGCATTTTGCGTACATGTCTTAAGTGTTTTACAGATAGAAAGATTAAATAAGTATTTATCCACAATCTGCTCTGGACAAGTACGGTCCTGGAGTGTCTTAACAAAATGAAACAAAAATATTTAGGCTGACTTCATCCAGTGTCCAGAAAAAGTAATTTGCGTGGTATGCAAATATGCGCATATTTAATGAGCCATCGCCTCATTTGCATATTTCGAAAAAATATTTTTTGGTACAAAAACATATTTTATTTCTGTCTAGATTCAACTGGTAAAATTTGATTGTGATATGATTAAGATAACATGGTGTGGTGCCTGGCCTTAAACAGACTTACCAAAGGTGGGTCTGTTGTAGACCCACTTCCCCTCTGCTTACCTTGTGTAAAAATAAGTCCCCCACAAGTTATTACTTTTTTTGTCCACATGGTGCACGTGCAGGACTTATTTTGACATGAGGTAAGTAGAGAAGAAGTGGGTCTACAACAGACCCACATTTGGAAAGTCTGTTTAGTAATACAATCCTTTTAGATATTGTCTCCTCATGCCCTCAGTCATAATGACCAACCAACCTGCCCACCGGCACAGTAATTTGAAATTGAATTATATTTAACTTCTGGCTTTCCATAGACTGTTTGAGCAACCCAATACAATTGAAAGCAATGCTAGTGTATGTGAAAATGTTGCTTTGCTAAAAGCACCTACATTTCAGGCTGAATTGTTTTGGTGTGTAAGGCCAGAATACTCTGTTCTGGTGATCATTGGAGATCAAAATGAACAGGACAGACTAGATGTGCCACATGGATAGGTATGATATCACTGTTAATTGCCAGCTAACCTTTCAAAATTAAATTAACGTTAGCTAGCTAACGTTGTTTTGGTTTTTCAAACACCACCCTAGTCACTCTCGACATAACCGGCAGGTCTGTGCAATTACTAGCTACCTGCTACATAACACATTTTTTATTCTAACTTTGCAGGATCCCAATGTTAATGATGAGTTACACGGAAAAGCACGAAGATATTACAAAAGAAGAATGGATGGACAAACTGAATAATGTACACATACAGAGGGCCGTCATGAACCGGCTTATTATGAATTACCTGGTGACTGGTAGGCCATCATTCACACTTTGCATTTGTGTCATTTGCTGCTAAAACAACCTCCAATCTGAGCCGCGCTCAATCCCAGTTTACTGTTCTGCTCCGAACATCTTTGGCTTTTCAGCTTGCCTCTACTTGCAGAATCACTCACCTTTTTCCTTGATCTATCCTATATCCGGTTGATTGTTCTTGTGATTTTGATGGTCTCACTCTTGTCTGTGTTTGTGCAGAGTGGTTTAAAGAGGCACCCGAGAAGTTCCGGATGGAGTCTGGGATCGAGCCCAGTGTGGACCTGGACTCGCTGGATGAGAGGATAAAGATCAGAGAGATGATCCTAAAGGGGCAAATTCAGGAGGCCATCGCACTCATCAACCGCTTACACCCAAAACTACTTGACACCAACTGCTACCTGTACTTTCACCTGCAGGTAAGGATGCCCTCAGTGGACTGTTTTGGGACCAGAGCCTGTCCAAATCATAAGCATCTCAATGTGGATGTCCATTGAATACACCAAAACACTTGATGAAACCTCTGTCATCCCTCTCCATTTCTTTCCCCTTTCCTCTTTGTAGCAACAGCACTTGATTGAGTTAATCAGGCTGGGGAGACAGAGTCTGCGTTGGAGTTTGCCCAGACACAGCTGGCAGAGCAGGGGGAGGAGAGCAGAGAGTGCCTAACAGAGATGGAGAGGACGCTGGCTCTTCTTGCCTTCGACACCCCAGAGGAGTCGCCCTTTGGAGACCTGCTTAACATGATCCAGCGACAGAAGGTGTTTGTGTGTGTGTGTGTGGTCTATCATCTGCATCATTGTATTATATTATTAGAGCCTCTTTACACTACACTAGTTTGACGACACACTAGTTCCATGACACATACAGTGGGGAAAAAAAGTATTTAGTCAGCCACCAATTGTGCAAGTTCTCCCACTTAAAAAGATGAGAGAGGCCTGTAATTTTCATCATAGGTACACGTCAACTATGACAGACAAAATTTGGAAAAAAAATCCAGAAAATCACATTGTAGGATTTTTAATGAATTTATTTGCAAATTATGGTGGAAAATAAGTATTTGGTCAATAACAAAATTTTCTCAATACTTTGTTATATACCCTTTGTTTGCAATGACACAGGTCAAACGTTTTCTGTAAGTCTTCACAAGGTTTTCACACCTGTTGCTGGTATTTTGGCCCATTCCTCCATGCAGATCTCCTCTAGAGCAGTGATGTTTTGGGGCTGTCGCTGGGCAACACGGACTTTCAACTCCCTCCAAAGATTTTCTATGGGGTTGAGATCTGGAGACTGGCTAGGCCACTCCAGGACCTTGAAATGCTGCTTACGAAGCCACTCCTTCATTACCCGGGCGGTGTGTTTGGGATCATTGTCATGCTGAAAGACCCAGCCACGTTTCATCTTCAATGCCCTTGCTGATGGAAGGAGGTTTTCACTCAAAATCTCACGATACATGGCCCCATTCATTATTTCCTTTACACGGATCAGTCGTCCTGGTCCCTTTGCAGAAAAACAGCCCCAAAGCATGATGTTTCCACCCCCATGCTTCACAGTAGGTATGGTGTTCTTTGGATGCAACTTAGCATTCTTTGTCCTCCAAACACGACGAGTTGAGTTTTTACCAAAAAGTTCTATTTTGGTTTCATCTGACCATATGACATTCTCCCAATCCTCTTCTGGATCATCCAATTGCACTCTAGCAAACTTCAGACGGGCCTGGACATGTACTGGCTTAAGCAGGGGGACACGTCTGGCACTGCAGGATTTGAGTCCCTGGCGGCGTAGTGTGTTACTGATGGTAGGCTTTGTTACTTTGGTCCCAGCTCTCTGCAGGTCATTCACTAGGTCCCCCCGTGTGGTTCTGGGATTTTTGCTCACCGTTCTTGTGATCATTTTGACCCCACGGGGCGAGATCTTGCGTGGAGCCCCAGATCGAGGGAGATTATCAGTGGTCTTGTATGTCTTCCATTTCCTAATAATTGCTCCCACAGTTGATTTCTTCAAACCAAGCTGCTTACCTATTGCAGATTCAGTCTTCCCAGTCTGGTGCAGGTCTACAATTTTGTTTCTGGTGTCCTTTGACAGCTCTTTGGTCTTGGCCATAGTGGAGTTTGGAGTGTGACTGTTTGAGGTTGTGGACAGGTGTCTTTTATACTGATAACAAGTTCAAACAGGTGCCATTAATACAGGTAACGAGTGGAGGACAGAGGAGCCTCTTAAAGAAGAAGTTACAGGTCTGTGAGAGCCAGAAATCTTGCTTGTTTGTAGGTGACCAAATACTTATTTTCCACCATAATTTGCAAATAAATTCATTAAAAATCCTACAATGTGATTTTCTGGATTTTTTTTCCTCAATTTGTCTGTCATAGTTGACGTGTACCTATGATGAAAATTACAGGCCTCTCTCATCTTTTTAAGTGGGAGAACTTGCACAATTGGTGGCTGACTAAATACTTTTTTCCCCCAATGTATATTATTAGTGTAAAAATACATTTTGTGACTCTTTGCATTGATCAAGTGTGCAACATTATGTGCAATATGGTTTAGATGACAAGCTCCTGTATAGTTTGAATAGTTATCCTTATTTTGTTTTTCTAAATACTAAGGTATTTACGGTATGCTAATAGCTGCACACACACATGAATCAGGAATGTGGCTTTGGCCACCACACCACATCCAAAGCTAATGTAAGGATAGTTTAAACAGAAAAGTTGAAAATCTGAAGTTGAAGAGACACAGATCTTACTTCACGTATTTTACGAATAGCCTTAATGTGCATGTGAAAAGGGGTCTATGTGTGACTGTATTCCTGTAATTGACACTTCTGAATGCTATTCAGGTGTGGAGTGAGGTGAACCAGGCTGTGTTGGACTATGAGAACAGGGAGTCAACGCCCAAACTGGCCAAGCTACTCAAGCTGCTGTTGTGGGTTCAGAATGAGCTGGACCAGAAGAAAGTCAAATACCCCAAAATGACAGACTTCAGCAAAGGCATTATTGAGGATCTCAAGTAAAATGACCGAGCAGTGAAATGGACTACCACACTCACTTTCTCCTATTTATAATCAGTCAACGACTGGATGATAACGTAATAATATATATATTATATAAATACTTTTTTCATGTTGCATATGAGAGGACTTAATTGAGTGTGCAAACTCTATATTATTTTAAAAAGTGACTAACACTATGATGATTTAAACATTCAACAGAGAGTACCCACATTTAGACACTTTGAGAGACCACACATTTAAATGGCTGGTTTAAATTTGATTACCTGAAAAATAAGTATTAATCACTTTTACTTGAGTGTCATGGTTGGTTCTGAATCTCATTTTTATTTGTTTTATAACCCACTGAGTGGTCACGTTGAGTGTGGGAGTTAAGATTTTATACAAACCATATAGAGCTTGTTAAAGGTCCAATGTAGTTGTTTTTATCTCAATATCAAATCATTTCTGGGTAACAATTAAGTACCTTACTGTGACTTTTCAATTAAAATTGTCAACAAGAAACAAAAATAGCTTCTTAGCGACGAGCAATTTCTCAAGCAAGTATTTTGCTAGGATTGTCTGGGAGTGGTCTGAGTGGGGAGGGGAAAACTGAAAACTATCTGTTATTGACAGTGAGGTTTGTAACTCTTTCTTATTGATGATGTCAGCAGGCAGGCCAAAACTCTATCTCAGGTGGTCTTTTCAAACAGCTCTTACACTAAAATGGCATAATCGTTTTCACAATTTCACAGTATTTTTTCCAACCTCAGTGTGGAAATATATATTAAACACAGGAAAAACACATTTTTGACTGCACTGGGCCTTTAAGCCAAAACATTTTTTTAAGATAAGGGGTTTGGGTCACGTGGAGACTGTGTTACCCAGCCTTTATCTACAGTACTTTGATTAGTTATAACCAATTCTCTATCTTCTGGACATCTGGTCTGTCTACTGATGGATGAAATTATTACACACATGGAAATACGGGTTTCTTTTAAATGGTTTGCAGAGTTTACATTCCCTTCTGTCTTTGAAAGATACCTGAAGCTCTGCCTTGTAGGTTTAGTTTTATTGAGGAATGAAAACTTGTAGATGGCGGGTGGAAACCTCGACCTTTCACAGTATAAAGGCTGTACTTTCTTTCCTACAGTAGGAGATATAAGTTGGTATAAGGTACACATGACCAGTTTGCTATTAAGAGTTAGTAACCAGTCTGAATTTTTACATTTAGTGCACAGAGGCATGTAGTGTAAATATTGTTCAATGGGTTAAGGTCACTATAGAAGCGCTCGTTTGTTGTAATATTGTTGTCTTTTTTACCTGCTGCTAAATGTCAAGTTTATTGTATGATCAGACAATGTGATTATGCACAGACTACAGAGAACTCCCCTCCCTTGTATTGGTGGATGTTTTTTAGGTGAAATTTGCAGATTTAAAAATAAACAATTCTTTTCAGAGAAAGTTTTTATTTAAATTAGGTCAATCCAATATGACAATCCATTGAGAGCACTGTTTCCTGCATTGTGTAGACTTGCTTCCCAGATTCATCATTTATTCCTTGCAGATGTGCGATTTTGGCATAGTTAAGTTTCCGAATGCTTCCCAGTCAATAGTTCGCGCAAATATTATGACAATGTTGTTACATTGTTTTTGGTCTTCGGCAGGTTTTTTTTTTCCGGCTTGAGTCGAAGTTCGGTGAGAAACGTGCAATTCGGGGCGTTCTTGCATGTGGGCATTCCTGCATCTGCAGGAACCCCTCTTTATACCTCCATTGATACATTTTTAAGCTAGGACAAGCGCGAGGCGGGGCTGCTTCAGTACAGTAGGTGGTGCTGATGCACAATAACGTTGGATGCCAGCTGCCGATTAACCCCACAGAAGAAGGGGTGGGAGTGACAACGGTATTTAGCTAGCTGTACACCGCAGGTGTTCTGTAAGTGGGCGCGAAGGACTGTGCCAGCTTAGTGAGCATTTCTCCTTTGCCAAGATAATCCATCCACCTGACAGGTGTGACATATCAAGAAGCTGATTAAACAGCATGATCATTACACAGGTGACCCTGTGCTGGGGACAATAAAAGGCCACTAAAATGTGCAGTTTTGTCACACAACACAATGCCACAGATGTCTCAAGTTTTGTGGGAGCTTGCAATTGCAATGTTGATTGCAGGAATGTCCACCAGAGCTGTTGACAGAGAATTGAATGTTCATTTCTCTACCATAAGCTGTCTCCAACGTCGTTTAGAGAATTTGGCAGTATGATCCTACAGCTATTGTATGCAGTAATCATGTGCCTAAGAACCAGATTTATACTGTTAGCACTGAGCCGGTGTGCCCGAGGAGGAAGGCCACTGTGTGCAGCTCACCCTGCACTAACATAAAGAACATGACCACATCTACTGCTGCTAAGCTTCCCAGTAAAGCAATAAAAACAAGTAAGCATCCCAGAAGAAAAGTGCTCAAAATAGCCCACGTTAACATATGTAGCTTAAGAAACAAGGTTCATGAAATCAATAATTTGCTAGTAACAGATGACATTCATATTCTGACTATCTCTGAAACTCATTTAGATAATACCTTTGATGATACAGTGGTAGCATTACAAGGTTAGAACATTTACAGAAAATATAGAAATGCCAATGGTGGAGGTGTTGCTGTTTATATTCAGAACCACATTCCTGTGAAGATTAGAGAGGATCTCATGTTAAATACTGTTGAAGTAATATGGCTACAGGTGAATCTGCATCACCTAAAGCCCATTCTGGTGGGAAGCTGCTATAGACCACCAAGTGCTAACAGTCAGTATCTGGATAACATGTGTGAAATGCTTCATAATTTATGTGATATCAATAGAGAGGTATACTTTCTGGGTGATTTAAATATTGACTGGCTTTCATCAGGCTGCCCACTCAAGAGAAAGCTTCAAACTGTAACCAGTGCCTGCAACCTGGTTCAGGTTTTCAGTCAACCTACCAGGGTAATTACAAACAGTACGGGAATTAAATAATCAACATGTATTGATAATATATTTTCTAATGCTGCAGAGATTTTTTTGAAAGCAGTATCCAAATCCATTGTATGTAGTGATCACAATATACTAGCCATGTCTAGGAAAACCAAAGTTCCAAAGGCTGGGCCTAATATTGTGTATAAGAGGTCCATACAATACGTTTTGTAGTGATTCCTATGTTGTTGATGTAAAGAATATATTTTACATTTTACGTCATTTAGCAGATGCTCTTATCCAGAGCAACTAGGGTTAAGTGCCTTGCTCAAGAGCACATCAACAGATATTTCACCTAGTTGGCTCGGGGATTAGAACCAGCGACCTTTCGGTTACTGGCACAACGCTCTCAACCACTAAGCTACCTGCCGCCCCATATGTTAGTCTGTGGTGTGTAATTAGGAGCAAACAGACACTGCACTTGACACATTTATGAAATTGCTTATTCCAGTTACTAATAAGCATGCACCCATTAAGAAATGACTGTAAAAACTGTTAAATCCCAGTGGTTGATGAGGAATTGAAATATTGTATGGTTGAGAGGGAGGAGCCAAAATGAATGGCAAATAAGTCTGGCTGCACAACCGATTGGCAAATGTATTGCAAATTGAGAAATCATGTGACTAAACTGAATAAAAATAAGAAACTACACTATGAAACAAAGATAAATGACATATAGAATGATAGTAAAAAGCTTTGGAGCATCTTAAATGAAATTTTGGGAAAAAAGACAAACTCAGCTCCATCATTCATTGAATCAGATGGCTCATTCATCACAAAACCAACTGATATTGCCAACTACTTTAATCATTTTTTCATTGGCAAGATTAGCAAACTTAGGCATGACATGCAAGCAACCATTGCTGACACTACACATCCAATTTTGAATTCCGTAAAGTGAGTGTGGAAGTGGTGAAAAAAGTATTGTTGTCTATCAACAATGACAAGCCACCAGGGTCTGATGGAAAATTACTGAGGATAATAGCGGACGATATTGCCACTCCTATTTGCCATATATTCAATTTAAGCCTACAAGAATGTGTGTCAAAAGTCATTCCGCTACCTAAAAATAGTAAAGCCCCCTTTACTGGCTCAAATAGCCGACCAATTAGCCTGTTACCAACCCTTAGTAAACTATTGGAAAAAATAGTGTTTGACCAGATACAATGCTATTTTACAGTAAACAAAATGACAACAAACATTCTAATGGAGAAGGACATTCAACAAGCACAGCACTTACACAAATGACTGATGATTGGCTGAGAGAAATTGATGATAAAAAGATTATGGGGGCTGTTTTGTTAGACTTCAGTGCGGCTTTTGACATTATCAATCATAGTCTGCTGCTGGAAAAACGTATGTGTTATGGCTTTACTCCACCTGCTAGATTGTGGATACAGAGTTACCTTTCTAACATAACACAGAGGGTGTTCTTTAATGAAGCCTCTCCAACATAATCCAGGTAGAATCAGGAATTCTGCAGGGCAGCTGTCTAGGCCAATAACTTTTTTCAATCTTTACTAATGACATGAGTAAAGCCAGAGTGTCCATGTATGCGGATGACTCAACACTACACATGTCAGCTACTACAGCGACTGAAATGACTGCAACACTTAACAAAGAGTTGCAGTTAGTTTCAGAGTGGGTGGCAATGAATGAGTTAGTCCTAAATATTTATAAAACTAAAAGCATTGTATTTGGGACAAATCATTCACTAAATCCTAAACCTCAACTAAATCTTGTAATAAATAATGTGGAAATTGAGCAAGTTGAGGTGACTAAACTGCTTGGGGTAACCCTGGATTGTAAACTGTCATGGTCAAAACATATTGATACAACAGTAGCTAAGATGGGGAGAAGTATGTCCATAATAAAGTGCTGCTCTACCTTCTTAACAGCACTATCAACAAGGTAGGTCCTACAGGCCCTAGTTTTGTCACACCTGGACAACTGTTCAGTCGTGTGGTCAGGTGCCACAAAAAATTGCAATTGGCTCAGAACAGGGCAGCACGTCTGTCCCTTGGATGTACACAGAGAGCTAATATTAATAATATGCATGTCGATCTCTCCTGGCTCAAAGTGGAGGAGAGATTGACTTCATCACTACTTGTGTTTATGAGAGGTGTTGACATGTTGGGTGCACCGAGCTCTTTGAGCTACTGGCGCACAGCTCGGTCACCCATGCATACCCCACAAGACATGCCACCAGAGGTCTCTTCACAGTCCCCAAGTCCAGAACAGACTATGGGAGGCGCACAGTACTACATAGAGCCATGACTACATGGAACTCTATTCCACATCAAGTAACTGATGCAAGCAGTAAAATTAGACCTTATGGAACAGCAGGGACTGTGAAGCAACACAAACATAGGTGCAGACACATGCATACACACACACAATAACATACGCACTATACACACACGTACACATGGATTCTTGTACTGTAGATACAGTGGGGAAAAAAAGTATTTAGTAAGCCACCAATTGTGCAAGTTCTCCCACTTAAAAAGATGAGAGAGGCCTGTAATTTTCATCATAGGTACACGTCAACTATGACAGACAAATTTAGATTTATTTTTCCAGAAAATCACATTGTAGGATTTTTAATGAATTTATTTGCAAATTATGGTGGAAAATAAGTATTTGGTCACCTACAAACAAGCAAGATTTCTGGCTCTCACAGACCTGTAACTTCTTCTTTAAGAGGCTCCTCTGTCCTCCACTCGTTACCTGTATTAATGGCACCTGTTTGAACTTGTTATCAGTATAAAAGACACCTGTCCACAACCTCAAACAGTCACACTCCAAACTCCACTATGGCCAAGACCAAAGAGCTGTCAAAGGACACCAGAAACAAAATTGTAAACCTGCACCAGGCTGGGAAGACTGAATCTGCAATAGGTAAGCAGCTTGGTTTGAAGAAATCAACTGTGGGAGCAATTATTAGGAAATGGAAGACCACTGATAATCTCCCTCGATCTGGGGCTCCACGCAAGATCTCACCCCGTGGGGTCAAAATGATCACAAGAACGGTGAGCAAAAATCCCAGAACCACATGGGGGGACCTAGTGAATGACCTGCAGAGAGCTGGGACCAAAGTAACAAAGCCTACCATCAGTAACACACTACGCCGCCAGGGACTCAAATCCTGCAGTGCCAGACGTGTCCCCCTGCTTAAGCCAGTACATGTCCAGGCCCGTCTGAAGTTTGCTAGAGTGCATTTGGATGATCCAGAAGAGGATTGGGAGAATGTCATATGGGGGATGCTGACGGGAGAGGTTGTGTTTTCTCTAGCAGGAGGTAAGCTTGGCTTCTTATATGGTGTTGAGTAAAGCTTAAACCATGTATTTAGATTGTAGGTAGGTATTGTAGTTAGGTATTATAGGTAGTTTACTCAGGTAGTTATTGTAGGTTATTGTAGGTAATTATTGTAGGTAAGGACTGTATTCGGCGGACCCCGGCGAAGCACGAGGCTAGCCTACCCACTACTTGGACCAACAAAGCTAGCTAGCTAGCGGGTAGCTACCGGTAACTTTTAGCAACTGTGGTTAGCTGTTTCCAATGTTATTTCACGCTTAAGAGTACCTGTAATTGAGCCAGCTAGCTGCCACCTTCAGCTGTTTTTCTAACCTCATTATCATTAACGTTAGGTGGTTGGTAGCTGCTGTACTTAATTTCGGCTACTGATTGCAGTCTGCCAGTTTGGCTTTATATATAGCTTGGGCTTTGTCGAGTAAGGCTTAAACTATGTATTTAGATTGTAGTTAGGTACTATAGGTAGGCATCGTGGGCTGTATATTATTAAGTACTATAGGTAGGCATCGTGGGCTGTTGTGGGTAGCTGTTGTGTAGTTATTGTAGGTTACTTTTGTATTCGGCAGTGCCGGATGTAGCACGAAGCTAGCTAGCTAACTCACCTCCTGGATTAGCTGGCGAGTAGCTATTAGCAACGGTAGCAACTAAAAACAATATCCTTTTAGCCAGCTACATTCGTTCGCAGCGACGCCGTTTTTCAAACAAAGTCAACACAGTAGCCATTGCTAGCCAGCCAACACTACCAGCAGGCTGTACTGTGGTAGCTAAATACAATATCTTTGTGCTAGCTACCCAACGTTTAATCATTGCTGCGTTATGAAAGGTAAGCTCGGCTTCTTATATGGTGTTGAGTTAAGCTTAAACCATGTATTTAGATTGTAGGTAGGTATTGTAGTTTGGTATTATAGGTAGCTTACTCAGGTAGTTATTGAAGGTTATTGTAGGTAATTATTGTAGGTAAGGACTGTATTCGGCGGACTCCGGCGAAGCACGAGGCTAGCCTACCCACTACTTGGACCAACAAAGCTAGCTAGCTAGCTAGCGGGTAGCTACTGGTAACTTTTAGCAACTGTGGTTAGCTGTTTCCAATGTTATTTCATGCTTAAGAGTACCTGTGATTGAGCCAGCTAGCTGCTACCATTCAGCTGTTTTTCTAACCTCATCCGAGGCATTAACGTTAGGTGGTTGGTAGCTGCTGTACTTAATTACAGCTACTGATAACAGTCTGCTGTAGTTTACAACAATTCTAATTTCTAAAGTGGAAGTTGGGAGAGTTTTACTCGGGTGGTTCAGTGAAACACTTATAGTTTCTGAGGTGGAAGTTGGGAGAGTTATATATATATATATTTTTTTTTTGGTGAGGGAGGCCTGCTCTCTCCTTTCCCTGATGTTTAGTTCATTTCATCCCGATCTCCTCTGCATTATTGTAGCCATCTGCTGCAGCCTGTCAACTATGCCTCTGCCTATCCCTGTTCTCTCCTCTCCGCACAGGCTACACAAACGCCTCACACCGCGTGGCTGCTGCCTCTCTAACCTGGTGGTCCCTGCACGCACCACACACCTGGAGTTCCAGGTCTCAGGCAGCCTCTGGAACTGCCGTTCTGCCGCCAACAAGGCTGACTTCATCCCAGCCTATGCTACCCTCCAGTCCCTCGACTTCCTGGCACTGACGGAAACATGGATTACCACTGAAAACACTGCTACTCCTACTGCTCTCTCCTCGTCTGACCATGTGTTCTCGCATACCCCGAGAGCATCTGGTCAGAGGGGTGGTGGCACAGGAATCCTCATCTCTCCCAAGTGGTCATTCTCAATTTTTCCCCTAACCCATCTGTCTATCTCCTCATTTGAATTCCACGCTGTCACAGTCACTAGCCCATTTAAGCTTAATATCCTTGTCATCTATCGCCCTCCAGGTTCCCTTGGAGAGTTCATCAATGAGCTTGACGCCTTGATAAGTTCCTTTCCTGAGGATGGCTCACCCTTCACAGTTTTGGGGGATTTCAACCTCCCCGCGTCTACATTTGACTCATTTCTCTCTGCCTCCTTCTTTCCACTCCTCTCCTCTTTTGACCTCACCCTCTCACCATCCCCCCCACTCACAAGGCAGGCAATACGCTTGACTTCATCTTTACTAGATGTTGCTCTTCTACTAATCTCACTGCAACTCCCCTCCATGTCTCCGACCACTACTTTGTATCCTTTTCTCTCTCGCTCTCCTCCAACACTACTCACTCTGCCCCTACACAGATGGTAACGCGCCGCCGCAACCTTCGCTCTCTCTCTCCCACTACTCTCTCCTCTTCCATCCTATCATCTCTTCCCTCTGCTCAATCCTTCTCCCTCCAATCTCCTGATTCTGCCTCCTCAACCCTCCTCTCCTCCCTTTCTGCATCCTTTGACTCCCTGTGTCCCCTATCCTCCCGGCCGGCTCGGTCCTCCCCTCCAGCTCTGTGGCTTGATGACTCATTGCGAGCTCACAGAACAGAGCTCCGGGCAGCTGAGCGGAAATGGAAGAAAACTAAACTCCCTGCCGACCTGGCATCTTTTCACTCCCTCCTCTCTACATTTTCTTCATCTGTTTCTGCTGCTAAGGCCACTTTCTACCACTCTAAATTCCAAGCATCTGCCTCTAACCCTAGGAAGCTCTTTGCCACATTCTCCTCACTGCTGAATCCTCCCTTCTCCCCTACCTCACCTCGCTGATCAACTCATCCTTGACCGCTGGCCATGTCCCTTCCGTCTTCAAGAGAGCGAGAGTTGCACCCCTTCTCAAAAAACCAACACTCGATCCCACTGATGTCAACAACTACAGACCAGTATCCCTTCTTTCTTTTCTTTCCAAAACTATTGAGCGTGCCGTCTTTAGCCAACTCTCTTGCTATCTCTCTCAGAATGACCTTCTTGATCCAAACCAGTCAGGTTTCAGGACTGGTCATTCAACTGAGACTGCTCTTCTCTGTGTCACGGAGGCTCTCCGCACTGCTAAAGCTAACTCTCTCTCCTCTGCTCTTGTCCTTCTAGACCTGTCTGCTGCCTTTGATACAGTGAACCATCAGATCCTCCTCTCCACCCTCTCCGAGCTGGGCATCTCCGGCGCGGCTCACTCCTGGATTGCGTCCTACCTGACCGGTCGCTCCTACCAAGTGGCGTGGCGAGAAGCTGTCTCCGCACCACGTGCTCTCACCACTGGTGTCCCCCAGGGCTCAGTTCTAGGCCCTCTCCTTTTCTCCCCTATACACCAAGTCACTTGGCTCTGTCATATCCTCACATGGCCTCTCCTATCATTGCTACGCTGACGATACACAACTAATCTTCTCCTTTCCCCCTTCTGATAACCAGGTGGCGAATCGCATCTCTGCATGTCTGGCCGACATATCAGTATGGATGACGGATCACCACCTCAAGCTGAACCCTGGCAAGACGGAGCTGCTCTTCCTCCCGGGGAAGGACTGCCCGTTCCATGATCTCGCCATCACGGTTGACAACTCCGTTGTGTCCTCCTCCCAGAGTGCGAAGAGCCTTGGCGTGACCCTGGACAACACCCTGTCGTTCTCCGCCAACATCAAGGCGGTGACCCGATCCTGCAGGTTCATGCTCTACAACATTCGGAGAGTACGACCCTGCCTTACACAGGAAGCGGCACAGGTCCTAATCCAGGCACTTGTCATCTCCCGTCTGGATTACTGCAACTCGCTGTTGGCTGGGCTCCCTGCCTGTGCCATTAAACCCCTACAACTCATCCAGAATGCCGCAGCCCGTCTGGTGTTCAACCTTCCCAAGTTCTCTCACGTCACCCCCCTCCTCCGCACACTCCACTGGCTTCCAGTTGAAGCTCGCATCCGTTACAAGACCATGGTGCTTGCCTATGGAGCAGTGAGGGGAACGGCACCTCCGTACCTTCAGGCTCTGATCAGTCCCTACACCCAGGCGAGGGCATTGCGTTCATCCACCTCTGGCCTGCTGGCTCCCTTCCTCTGCGGAAGCATAGTTCCCGCTCAGCCCAGTCAAAGCTGTTCGCTGCTCTGGCACCCCAATGGTGGAACAAGCTCCCTCACGACGCCAGGACAGCGGAGTCACTCACCACCTTCCGGAGACATTTGAAACCCCACCTCTTTAAGGAACACCTGGGATAGGATAAAGTAATCCTTCTACCCCCAAAAAAAAAAAAAAGTATAATTGTAAAGTGGTTATCCCACTGGCTATAGGGTGAATGCACCAATTTGTAGTCGCTCTGGATAAGAGCGTCTGCTAAATGACGTAAATGTGCCCTTGAGCAAGGCACTTAACCCTAATTGCTCCTGTACGTCGCTCTGGATAAGAGCGTCTGCTAAATGACTAAAATGTAAATGTAAATGTAAATTATGTCAGATGAAACCAAAATAGAACTTTTTGGTAAAAACTCAACTCGTCGTGTTTGGAGGACAAAGAATGCTGAGTTGCATCCAAAGAACACCATACCTACTGTGAAGCATGGGGGTGGAAACATCATGCTTTGGGGCTGTTTTTCTGCAAAGGGACCAGGACGACTGATCCGCGTAAAGGAAAGAATGAATGGGGCCATGTATCGTGAGATTGAGTGAAAACCTCCTTCCATCAGCAAGGGCATTGAAGATGAAACGTGGCTGGGTCTTTCAGCATGACAATGATCCCAAACACACCCCCCGGGCAACGAAGGAGTGGCTTCGTAAGAAGCATTTCAAGGTCCTGGAGTGGCCTAGCCAGTCTCCAGATCTCAACCCCATAGAAAATATTTGGAGGGAGTTGAAAGTCTGTGTTGCCCAGCGACAGCCCCAAAACATCACTGCTCTAGAGGAGATCTGCATGGAGGAATGGGCCAAAATACCAGCAACAGTGTGTGAAAACCTTGTGAAGACTTACAGAAAATGTTTGACCTGTGTCATTGCCAACAAAGGGTATATAACAAAGTATTGAGAAACTTTTGTTATTGACCAAATACTTATTTTCCACCATAATTTGCAAATAAATTCATTAAAAATCCTACAATGTGATTTTCTGGATTTTTTTTTCTCATTTTGTCTGTCATAGTTGACGGGTACTTATGATGAAAATTACAGGCCTCTCTAATTTTTTTAAGTGGGAGAACTTGCACAATTGGTGGCTGACTAAATACTTTTTTTTCCCACTGTATGTGGTGGTGGTGGAGCAGGGGCCTGAGGGCACACAGTGTGTTGTGAAATCTGTGAATGCATTGTAATGTTTTTAAAATTGTATGAACTGCCTTAATTTTGCTGGACCCCAGGAAGAGTAGCTGCTGCCTTGGCTGCAGCTAATGGGGATCCATAATAAATACAAATACAAATACAAATGTCCAACCAGCCTCACAACCGCAGACCACGTGCAACCAGCCCAGGACCTCCACATCTGGCTTCTTCACCTGCAGGATCGTCTGAGACCAGCCACCCGGATAGTTGATGAAGCAGTGGGTTTGCACAACTGAAGAATTTCTGCACAAACTGTCAGAAAACGTCTCGGGATGAGCGTGGATGAGCGTTTTGCTGATGTCCACGTTGTGAACAGAGTGCCCCATGGTGGCGGTGGGGTTATGGTATGGGCAGGCATAAGCTACGGACAATGAACACAATTGCATTTTATCGATGGCAATTCAAATGCACAGAGATACCGTGACGAGATCCTGAAGCCCATTGTCATGCCATTCATCTGCCGCCATCACCTCATGTTTCAGCATGATAATGCATGGCCCCATGTCGCAAGGATCTGTACACAATTCCTGGAAGCTGAAAATGTCCCAGTTCTTCCATGGCCTGTATACTCACCAGACATGTCACCCATTGAGCATGTTTAGGATGCTCTGGATCTACATGTACAACAGCGTGTTCCAGTTCCCGCCAATATCCAGCAACTTTGCACAGCCATTGAAGAGGAGTGGGACAACATTCCACAGGCCACAATCAACAGCATGATCAACTGTATGCGAAGGAGATGAGTCACATTGCATGAGGCAAATGATGGTCACACCAGATACTGACTGGTTTTCTGATCCACGCCCCTGCCTTTTTTAAAAGGTATCTGTGACCAACAGATGCATATCTGTATTCCCAGTCATGTGAAATCCATAGATTAGGGCCTAATGAATTTATTTCAATTTACTGATTTCCTTATATGAACTGCAACTCAGTAGAATCTTTGAAATTGTTGCATGTTGCATTTATATTTTTGTTCTTCAGTGTACATCTCCGGGACTCACCCTATAAGACAAATAAATAAAGTTTATTTTATATGCCAATGACTTAGTAATCTTTTCACGAAATCCTGTCCTTACTATAAAAATATACTAAGGACTGGACACTATCCAGTAGTATGGAGAGAAAAAAACTAAGTAATGATCTTTCAGAAAAAGTCTAGATCTCAGGAGAGTATATACCATTTCACCCTAGGATAAACAGCCTTGAAACACACCACCAACTATACTTACCTTGATGCTTGGTCTGAGCAAATTCATCTGGGCGGTTTGATGTGGCCATTAAGTATTTTAGGTGTGCACAGAAATGTCCCAAACCTAGCCTGCAGAACAGAACTCGGGAGATTCCTCCTAGCACTCAAAGTTGAAAAAAAGCCAAGAAATGTTGGACTCACCTAACACACTCTAATCCTGAATATTATCATCACAAGGCTTTCTTATACAAACACCACAACCCAAAGAGTGACCCTTTAAAGCTCAGATACACCGGTAGGATTGTTAAACGTTTGCCTGTCAACAGTGTCAGCAGTCTATCTCTTTTGTGTTCACACAGTATGAGGAAAGGGGTTGGGAAACTAATTATTGGCAAAACGAAATTCAATTTAATCACAAACTTCAACGTTACCAAATTCCAAACAAAGATATGAAATTAGCACAAACCTCGTCAAAATCAAATATTTTAAAGAAAGAAATACATGAACAATGTACAGACTGAGTGACCATTGCCTGGCCATAGAAACAGGCCGGTATAAAAAATGGACGCCAGAGAAGAGACTTTGTATGCATTGTGGCACAGGTGAAGTAGAGGATGAGCAGCATTTCCTACTCCACTGCTCCAAATATGCTTCAATCAGATGTATTTATCTCATGCAATTTGAAGAACAAATTGCAGGATTTCTTAAACTGCCTGTTGAGGAGAAAACATAGAGACAGTAGACCTTGCTGCAGAGTATGTCCTGGCCTGTCATACTATAAGAGACAACAGTTCCCAACATTTTACACATATGAGCCCTGTATATTTAATGTCTCAATTGTTGCTAATTTGTTTTATGTTTTGTGTAAAAGTTTTTCATGTATGATTTTATTTTCTGTTGATATGTATTCATATTGTTGCTCAAATGTATTGTTAATTTTTTTGTTTTTTCATATACATTGACAATGACAAACAGCATTCATGAGTTATACGGTGCATTCGGAAATTATTCAGACCCCTTGACTTTTTCCACATTTTGTTACGTTACAACCATTTTTGCAATTGTATAAAAATAATAACTGAATTATTTTATTTACATAAGTATTCAGACACGTTGCTATGAGACTCAAATTTGAGCTCAGGTGTGTCACACCCTGGCTCTGGGGACACTGTTATGTTGAGCCAGGGTGTGTAGATCTATGTATTCTATTTCATGTTGGGAGTTCTAGTTTGCTTATTTCTATGTTGGCCTGAGTGACTCCCAATCAGAGGCAACGAGTGTCAGCTGTCAGCTGGTTGTCTCTGATTGGGAGCCATATTTAAACTGTCTGTTTTTCCCGTTGTGTTTGTGGGTTCTTGTTCTAGTTGGTTTATGTTAGACCGTTGACTGTCACGTTATCGTTTTTGTTCGTGTTTCCTTCAGTGTTAATAAATATGTTTGCATTCAACGCTGCGCATTGGTCCTCTGTTCCCGACGATCGTGACAGAAGAACCCACCAAAACTGGACCAAGCAGCGTGTCCAGGAGCCATCGCTAGCAGATCTCCGGGGCAACCTCGACTGGGTCAAGCCTAGTGAGGAGCAGAGAGGGTGGACTTGGGAACAGTGGAGGAAGAGCTTCGACTGGGTCAAGCCCAATGAGGAGCTGAATGGCGGGAGTTGGAAGCAGAAGAGCGAGAGTTGGGCGAGAATTATAGAGGCCTGGCCCACGGGGAGGAGAGAACCCCAGAAAATTTTTAGGGGGGCTCACGACGTCGGGGCAGCAGGAGGCCGCGATAGAGCCGGTCCAGCGGGTTGGCAGAGGAGGCCGCCAGGTTACGGGGCCACTGGTCGAAGAGGGGATGGAAGGTGTAGAGGCACGGCGAGAGGTACTGGGGTGTGTTACCAGTCCGGTCCGGCCCGTTCCAGATCCCGGTGTAGGGCCAGTGGTGTGTGTCCCCAGTACGGTCCGGTCTGTTCCTGCTCCCCGCACCAAGTGTACGGTGCGCGTCGCCAGCCCAGCCCGGCCTGTTCCTGCCCCTCGCACCAAGCCTACGGTGCGCGTCGCCAGCCCGGACCGGCCTGCTCCTGCCCCTCGCACCAAGCCTATGGTGCGATTCGCCAGCCCGGCCCGGCCTGTTCCTGCTCCCCGCACCAAGCCTATGGTGCGCGTCGCCAGCCCGGTCCGGCCTGTTCCTGCCACTCGCACCAAGCCAGGGGTGCGAGTCGTCAGCCCGGTCCAGCCCGTTCCTGCTCCACGCACCAAGCCAGGGGTGCGTATCGTCAGCCCGGTCCGGCCCGTTGCTGCTCCACGCACCAAGCCAGGGGTGCGCATCGTCAGCCCGGTCCGGTCCGCTCCTGCTCCTCACACCAAGCCAGTGGTGTGCGTCGTCAGTCCAGCACGGCCCGTGCCTGTTCTCCACACCAAGCCAGTGGTGGGCGTCGTCAGTCCGGCACGGCCCGTGCCTGTTCCACTGGTGCTTGGTCCGGCACCGGTCAGATGCGTGACGCCGGAGCTAGAGCAATCCGCTCCATCAGTGTGCAGTCCAGCTCCGGCCAGCGGGGCCAGACCGGACCAGGGGTACTTTGGGGGGTTGGAGAGGGAGTGGGGATCAGGCCCGGAGCCGGATCCGCCGCCAAGGCGGAGTGCCCACCCGGTCCCTCCCCTGTGGTATTTAGTTGGCGCGGTCGGAGTCCGCGCCTTTAGGGGGGGTACTGTCACACCCTGGCTCTGGGGACACTGTTATGTTGAGCCAGGGTGTGTAGATCTATGTATTCTATTTCATGTTGGGAGTTCTAGTTTGCTTATTTCTATGTTGGCCTGAGTGACTCCCAATCAGAGGCAACGAGTGTCAGCTGTCAGCTGGTTGTCTCTGATTGGGAGCCATATTTAAACTGTCTGTTTTTCCCGTTGTGTTTGTGGGTTCTTGTTCTAGTTGGTTTATGTTAGACCGTTGACTGTCACGTTATCGTTTTTGTTCGTGTTTCCTTCAGTGTTAATAAATATGTTTGCATTCAACGCTGCGCATTGGTCCTCTGTTCCCGACGATCGTGACAAGGTGCATCTTGTTTCCATTGATCATCCTTGAGATGTTTCTATAACTTGATTGGAGTCCACCTTTGGTAAATTCAATTGATTGGACATGATTTGGAAAGGCTCACACCTGTCTATGTAAGGTCCCACAGTTGAGCAAAAACCAAGCCATGAGGTCGAAGGAATTGTCCGTAGAGCTCCGAGACAGGATTGTGTCGAGGCACAGATCTGGGGAAGGGTACCAAAACATTTCTGCAGCGTTGAAGGTCCCCAAGAACACAGTTTGGAACCACCAAGACTCTTCCTAGAGCTGGCCGCCAGGGCAAACTGAGCAATCAGGGAGAAGGGCCTTGGTCAGGGAGGTGACCAAGAACCCGATAGTCACTCTGACAGAGCTCCAGAGTTCCTCTGTGGAGATGGGAGGACCTTCCAGAAGGACAACCATCTACGCAGCACTCCACCAATCAGGCCTTTATGGTAGAGTGGCCAGACGGAAGCCACTTCTCAGGAAAAGGCACATGACAGCCTGCTTGGAGTTTGCCAAAATGCACCTAAAGGACTCAGACCATGGGAAACAAGATTCTCTTGTCTGATGAAACCAAGATTGAACTCTTTGTCCTGAATGCCAAGTGTCATGTCTGGAGGAAACCAGGCACCTCTCATCACTTGGCCAATACCATCCCTACGGTGAAGCATGGTGATGGCAGCATCATGCTGTGGGGATGTTTTTCAGCGGCAGGGACTGGGTGACTAGTCAGGATCGAGGGAAAGATGAACGGAGCAAAACCTGATCCAGAGCGCTCAGGACCTCAGACTGGGGCGAAGGTTCACCTTCCAACAGGACAACGACACTAAGCAGACAGCAAAGACAACGCAGGAGTGTGAAGGCCGTCGCTTTGGTGACAGAAGAACCAATAAGAATGCTAGACCTGAAAATAGCTGTGCAGTGAAGCTCCCCATCCAACCTGACAGATCTTCAGAGGATCTGCAAAGAAAAATGGGAAAAACTCCCCAAATACAGTTGTGCCAAGCTTGTAGTGTCATACCCAAGAAGAGTCGAGGCTGTAATCGCTGTCAAAGGTGCTTCAACAAAGTACTGAGTAAAGGGTCTGAATACGTATGTAAATGTGATATTTCCGTTTTTTATGTACGTTTTTGCTTTTTTATTATGGGGTATTGTGTGTAGATTGATGTTACATGTAAAAAATATATATTTCAGAATAAGGCTGTAATGTAACAAAATGTGGAAAAAGTGAAGGGGTCTGAATACTTTCCGAATGCACTGTATGATCATGGTTTGGAGGGCTTTCATTTATGAATGTAAATACACAGCCTAGAATGAAATACTAAATAATATACAGTACCAGTCAAAAATTTGAACACACCTACTCATTCAAGGGTTTTTCTTTATTTTTACTATTATTTTCTACATTGTAGAATAATAGTGAAGACATCAAAACTATGAAATAACACATATGGAATCATGTAGTAACCAAAGAAGTGTTAAACAAATCAAAATATATGTTATATTTTAGATTCTTCAAAGTAGCCACTCTTTGCCTTGATGACAGCTTTGCACACTCTTGGCATTCTCTCAACCAGCTTCATGAGGAATGCTTTTCCAACAGTCTTGAAGGAGTTGCCACATATGCTGAGCACTTGTTGGCTGCTTTTCCTTCACTCTGCGGTCCAACTCATCCCAAACCATCTCAATTGGGTTGAGGTCGGGTGATTGTGGAGGCCAGGTCATCTGATGCAGCACTCCATCACTCTCCTTGGTCAAATAGCCCTTACACAGCCTGGAGGTGTGTTGGGTCATTGTCCTGTTGAAAAACAAATGATAGTCCCACTAAGCCCAAACCAGATGGGATGGCGTGTTACTGCAGAATGCTGTGGTAGCCATGCTGGTTATGTGTGCCTTGAATTCTAAATAAATCACTGACAGTGTCACCAGCAAAGCACCATAACACCTCCTCCTCCATTCTTTACGGTGGGAAATACACATGCGGAGATCATCTGTTCACCCACACCGCGTCTCACAAAGACACGGCGTTTGGAACCAAAATTCTCATATTTAGACTCATCAGACCAAAGGACAGATTTCCACCGGTCTAATGTCCATTGCTTGTGTTTCTTGGCCCAAGCAAGTCTTTTCTTCTTATTTGTCAAGGTAGATGTAGGTGGGTGTGGTGGTGGAATCAGGCGCAGGACGCAGAACGTTAGTCCAACAGACTTTAGTTGATGCACACGAAAAACAATCACAAACAAACGCCCTGAGGCGAAACTCCGCACGTAGGCGAAAATAACGGGCGCACTAACAGGCGCGACAAAAACACTCCAAACAATGGAGATATAGCTCAACCGAGCAAACAGCAGAAATACAGCCTACCGGCACGACAGTAAAACAATCACACACAACACTAGACAAACACAACGAGAACTTATAGGACACTAATTACACTAAACGATAACAGGTGTAACAACAATCAGACAAAAGCAAACGAACATAGAAACATGCAACGGTGGCAGCTAGTATTCCGGAGACGGCGAACGCCGGAAGCGTGCCCGAGCAAGGAAGAGAGGCAGCCTCGGCCGAAACCGTGACAGTACCCCCCCTTGACGCGCGGCTCCAGACGTGCGCCGACTCCGGCCTCGGGGGACGACCAGGAGGACGCGGAGCAGGGTGCGTCGGGTGCCCACGATGGAATTCCGTCAGGAGAGACGGGTCCAAAATGTCTCTCCTCGGCACCCAGCACCGTTCCTCCGGGCCGTACCCTCCCACTCCACTAGATATTGGAGACCCCCATCCGACGTCTCGAATCCAAGATGGACCGCACGGAGTGCGCCGGTGCCCCTCGATGTCCAATGGGGGCGGAGGAGTCTCCCTGATCTCACTTTCTTGGAGTGGGCCAGCTACCACCGGCCTGAGAAGAGACACATGGAACGAGGGGTTAATACTTTTATACTCAACAGGTAGTTGTAATTTGTAACACACCTCGTTCAACCTTCTCAGGACTTTAAATGGCCCTACAAACCGCAGACCCAGTTTCCGACAGGGCAGGCGGAGGGGCAGGTTTCTGGTAGAGAGCCAGACTCGATCACCAGGTGCGTACACCGGTCCCTCACTGCGGTGGAGATCGGCGCTCGCCTTATGACGACGGAGGGCCCGCTGCAGGTGGACGTGTGCAGCGTTCCATGTCTCCTCCGAGCGCCGCGCCCACTCATCCACCGCAGGAGCCTCGATCTGGCTCTGCTGCCAAGGTGCCAGAACCGGCTGGTAACCTAACACACATTGGAAAGGGGTTAGGTTAGTGGAGGAATGGCGTAGGGAATTCTGGGCCATTTCGGCCCAGGGAACGTACCTTGCCCACTCCTCCGGCCGGTCCTGGCAGTATGTTCTAAGAAACCTACCCACATCCTGGTTCACGCGTTCCACCTGCCCATTACTCTCCGGGTGGTAACCCGAGGTGAGGCTCACCGAGACCCCCAACCGCTCCATAAACGCTCTCCAGACTCTGGAGGTAAATTGGGGACCTCGATCAGACACAATATCCTCGGGTACCCCGTAGTGCCGGAACACATGGGTGAATAGTGCTTCGGCGGTTTGCAGGGCAGTAGGAAGGCCCGGCATAGGGAGCAAACGACAGGCCTTAGAAAACCGGTCCACATCGACCAGTATAGTGGTATTCCCCTGTGAAGGAGGAAGGTCAGTGAGGAAATCCACCGAGAGGTGAGACCATGGTCGTTGTGGAACGGGCAGGGGTAGTAACTTACCCCTAGGCAGATGTCTAGGTGCCTTACACTGGGCAAACACCGAGCAGGAGGAAACATAAACCCTCACATCCCTCGCCAACGTGGGCCACCAGTACTTGGCACTAAGACAGTGCACTGTCCGGCCGATACCAGGGTGTCCAGAGGAGGGTGACGTGTGAGCCCAATAGATCAATCGATCCCGAACCTCGAGCGGAGCGAATGCTTCCGACCCTCCGGGCATTGAGGTGGACTAGGGTCGGTGCGTAACGCCCGCTCGAGTTCAGCATCGACCTCCCACACTACCGGTGCCACCAGACACGACTCCGGCAGTATGGGAGTGGGCTCCACGGACCTCTCCTCCGTGTCATACCGCCGAGACAGCGCGTCTGCCTTACCGTTCTGTGACCCAGGGATGTACGTGATCTTAAATGTGAACCGGGTCAAAAACATATTCCACCTCGCCTGGCGAGGGTTCAGCCTCCTCGCTGCCCGGATGTACTCCAGGTTACGGTGGTCCGTCAAAATGAGGAAAGGGTGTTGAGCCCCCTCAAGCCAGTGCCTCCACACCTTTAGGGCCTGTACCACGGCTAACAGCTCCCTGTCCCCCACGTCATAGTTTCGCTCCGCCGGACTGAGCTTCTTGGAATAAAAAGCACAGGGGCGGAGTTTAGGTGGCGCGCCGGACCGTTGCGACAGCACGGCTCCTATACCCGGCCTCTGACGCGTCCACCTCTACCTGAAATGGCAAAGAGGGATCCGGATGCGCCAGCACCGGAGCCGAGGTAAACAGGTCCTTCAGCCTCCCAAACGCCCTGTCCGCCTCGGCTGACCACTGCAGACGCACCGGACCCCCCTTCAAAAGAGACGTCATGGGAGCTGCCACCTGTCCAAAACCCCGGATAAACCTCCGGTAATAATTCGCAAACCCCAAAAACTGCTGCACCTCCTTCACAGTGGTTGGCGTTTGCCAATTACGCACGGCTGACACCCGGTCTACCTCCATCTTCACCCCTGACGCAGACAACTGATAACCCAAAAAGGAGACCGACTCCTGGAAGAACAGACACTTCTCTGCCTTGACATACAGGTCGTGCTCCAACAGTCTCCGCAACACTCGGCGCACCAGGGCCACATGCTCGACTCGGGTAGGCGAGTACACGAGAATGTCATCGATGTACACGACCACCCCCTGCCCCTGCATGTCCCTGAAGATCTCATCCACGAAGGATTGGAAAACTGAAGGAGCGTTCATCAACCCGTATGGCATGACAAGATACTCGTAATGGCCCGAGGTGGTACTAAAGGCTGTCTTCCATTCATCGCCCCCCTAATGCGCACCAGGTTGTACGCGCTCCTGAGATCTAATTTAGTGAAGAAACGCGCCCCGTGCAATGACTCCGTCATGGTCGCAATCAGCGGGAGTGGATAACTGTACTTCACCGTGATCTGATTGAGACCACGGTAATCAATGCACGGGCGTAATCCTCCATCCTTTTTCTTCACAAAAAGAAACTCGAGGACGCAGGGGAAGTGGAGGGCCGTATGTATCCTTGTCTCAGAGATTCGTCTATGTACGTCTCCATAGCTCTCTTCTCCTCCTGAGACAGAGGATACACATGGCTCCGTGGGAGCGCAGCTCCTGCCTGGAGGTCTATCGCACAATCTCCCTGCCTATGGGGAGGCAACTGCGTCAGCCCTCGACTTACTGAACACAATAGCCAAATCCCCATACTCAGGGGGAACGTGCAATGCGGGCACCTGGTTTGGACTCTCCACCGAGGTAGCCCCTACGGAAACGCCTAAACATCGACCCACACACTGGGCAGACCACTCCATCAGAGCCCTCTCCTGCCACGAAATAGATGGGTTATGGGTACTCAACCAGGGCATGCCCAGCACCACCGGATACGCAGGCGAGTCGATCAGAAATAGCTGGATCATCTCCTGATGACCCCCCTGCGCACGCATCCTAAGTGGCGCAGTGTCCTCCCTGATCAAGCCCGCCCCCAACGGACGGCTATCTAGGGCATGAACGGGGAAGGGAACGTCAACTGGGAGAAGGGGAATCCCTAAGGCTAAGCAAAACTTCTTATCAACAAAATTCCCAGCCGCGCCTGAATCTACCAGCGCCTTATGCTGGGAATGAGGTGCTACCTGTGGAAAACGCACAGGTATACAGAAATGTGCAACAGAGAGCTCTGGGTGAGTGGGGCGCCTACTCACCTGGAAGGACTCCCCAGTGCGGGACCTGTCGTCCTCTCCCCTAGGAGGCCATCCCCAGCACCTAGCCGCGGTGTGTCCTCCCCGACCACAGTTGGTGCAGGAGATGGACCCCCTCGTAAGCCGACCCCTCCTCTCTCTAGCGCCAGTGCCCCCGAGCTCCATGGGTCACGGCTCGGAAGCGCTGGAGGGTGAAATGGACGGACCCCCCTCGGGACGTCCGCGGGTAGCTAGCAGGGTATCCAGCCTGATGGACATGTCGACCAACTGGTCGAACGAGAGGCTGGTGTCCCTACAGGCCAGCTCCCTACGGACGTCCTCGCGTAGACTACATCGGTAGTGATCGATGAGAGCCCGCTCATTCCACCCTGCATCCGCCGCTAGAGTACGGAATTCCAAGGCGAACTCCTGGGCACTCCTCTTCCCCTGCCGGAGGCAGACCAGACGCTCCCCGCCGCTTCCCCTCCGGGGATGGTCAAACACCGCCCTGAAGCGGCGGGAGAACTTCGTCGTAGGTGATGGTGTTCGCGTCGATTCTCCTCCACTCTGCGTTGGCCCATTCCAACGCCTTCCCGGAAAGGCAGGAGATCAGGGCAGACACGCTCTCGTGTCCCGAGGGCGCCGGGTGCACGGTGGCCAGGTAAAGCTCCACCTGGAGAAGGAATCCCTGACACCCGGCCGCGGTCCCATCGTAGGCCCTCGGGAGCGAGAGCCGAACTCCTCTGGGTTCCGGAGCGGGAATGGGCTGACCTGCCGATGGTGCGGGCAGGGAGGATGGCGGTGGAGGAGTCCCTCGGGTCTCCCAGCCTCGGATGGTGGTGATCACCTCCTGCAGTGCGGACCCCATCCGCAGGATCTGGTCATTTTGTTCGCGGATCCTGTCCTCCAACGTCGCCTGTGCTGCTGCGGCTCCTGCTGACTCCATCGAGTTGGTGTGTGATTCTGTCAAGGTAGATGTAGGTGGGTGTGGTGGTGGAATCAGGCGCAGGATGCAGAACGTTAGTCCAACAGACTTTAGTTGATGCACACGAAAAACAATCACAAACAAACGCCCTGAGGCGAAACTCCGCACGTAGGCGAAAATAACGGGCGCACTAACAGGCGCAACAAAAACACTCCAAACAATGGAGATATAGCTCAACCGAGCAAACAGCAGAAATACAGCCTACCGGCACGACAGTAAAACAATCACACACAACACTAGACAAACACAACGAGAACTTATAGGACACTAATTACACTAAACGATAACAGGTGTAACAACAATCAGACAAAAGCAAACGAACATAGAAACATGCAACGGTGGCAGCTAGTATTCCGGAGACGACGAACGCCGAAGCCTGCCCGAGCAAGGAAGAGAGGCAGCCTCGGCCGAAACCGTGACATTATTGGTGTCCTTTAGTAGTGGTTTCTTTGCAGCAATTCGACCATGAAGGCCTGATTCACACAGTCTCCAATGAACAGTTGATGTTGAGATATGTCTGTTACTTGAACTCTGTGAAGCATTTATTTGGGCTGCAATTTCTGAGGCTGGTAACTCTAATGAACTTATCCTCTGCAGCAGAGGTAACTCTGTGTCTTCCTTTCCTGTGGCGCTCCTCATGCGAGCCAGTTTCATCATAGCACTTGATGGTTTTTGCGACTGCACTTGAAGAAACTTTCAAAGTTCTTGAAATGTTTGGTATTGACTGACCTTCATGTCTTAAAGTAATGATAGACTGTAGTTTCTCTTTGCTTATTTGAGCTGTTTTTGATATAATATGGACTTGGTTTTTTACCAAATAGTGCACCCCTACCTTGTCACAACACAACTGATTGGCTCAAACGCATTAAGAAGGAAATACATTCCACAATGTAACTTTTAAGAAGGCACACCTGTTAATTGAAATGCATTCCAGATGACTACCTCATGAAGCTGGTTGAGAGAATGCCAAGAGTGTGCAAAGCTGTCATCAAGGCAAAGGGTGGCTCAGAATCTCAAATAAAAATATATTTTGATTTGTTTAACACTTTTTTGGTTCTACAGTTTTGATGTCTTCACTATTATTCTACAATGTAGAAAATAAAGAAAAACCCTGGAATGAGTAGGTGTGTCCAAACTTTTGACTGGACTGTATGTAGTAACTTTGTGATTACTACAATATCAATGTTGTTGTTAAATAGGACTTCAGGAATTGCTTCATAATTGCATAATAATGGAGTTATTACATAAGTGGAATAAGGTACAATCACTATTCATCTTGTATACAGTAGTTACAAAACTACTCAGCTCATTGCTCTGCAATTTAAATGCAATTACCAAAGTATTATGTAACATCATGCAAATAAAAGGTTGCTCTAAAAGTAATGACAGTGTTATTACACAGGCACAATAACAGTTTAATGTTATTGAGAATACTGTCTAAGGGAACAACATTTCCAAAAACAGCCTTCTTGAATCAACTACAGCCATAGTAGGTGGAAAATCATGTTAATTTGTATTCTGAGTAAACTGTTCCTTTAAATGTGGTATAGTGAGTGTTTGAAAAAGGAACACTCAGATAGACAGAGGTTCAAAGTTGTTTTTGCTGAGCTTCCATCTTACCGTTTGCAATGTTTGCAAATAGCTTTGAATTTCAGGTATCATAAAATGAATTGCAGCTTTCAACCTTTTCAGTGGCATGTTGAAAGAGGCATACAGTAGTTAAGTATCACAGCTTATTTATACTTATCTATAGGTTACAAAATATCATTGTTTGATTGGTCTGACTTGATTATCTACACTGTCATGCTATCTGGGATCCTTGGGACATCCTACCCTAAAACCTAACCTTAACCCCTAGCCTTACCCTTACCATAGCCTTAACCATAACCCTAACCATAACCCTTTTCAATTTCAACTTCAATGTGGTAGGGAAGTCCCAAGGATCCCACATAGCACGGACCTACAGTGAGGGAAAAAAGTATTTGATCCCCTGCTGATTTTGTACGTTTGCCCACTGACAAAGACATGATCAGTCTATAATTTTAATGGTAGGTTTATTTGAACAGCGAGAGACAGAATAACAACAACAAAATCCAGAAAAATGCATGTCAAAAATGTTATAAATTGATTTGCATTTTAATGAGGGAAATAAGTATTTGACCCCTATGCAAAACATGACTTAGTACTTGGTGGCAAAACCCTTGTTGGCAATCACAGAGGTCAGATGTTTCTTGTAGTTGTCCACCAGGTTTGCACACATCTCAGGAGGTATTTTGTCCCACTCCTCTTTGCAGATCTTCTCCGAGTCATTAAGGTTTCAAGGCTGACGTTTGGCAACTCGAACCTTCAGCTCCCTCCACAGATTTTCTATGGGATTAAGGTCTGGAGACTGGCTAGGCCACTCCATGACCTTAATGTGCTTCTTCTTGAGCAACTCCTTTGTTGCCTTGGCCGTGTGTTTTGGGTCATTGTCATGCTGAAATACCCATCCACGACCCATTTTCAATGCCCTGGCTGAGGGAAGGAGGTTCTCACCCAAGATTTGACGGTACATGGCTCCGTCCATCGTCCCTTTGATGCGGTGAAGTTGTCCTGTCACCTTAGCAGAAAAACAGTCCCAAAGCATAATGTTTCCACCTCCATGTTTGACGGTGGGGATGGTGTTCTTGGGGTCATAGGCAGCATTCCTCCTCCTCCAAACACGGCAAGTTGAGTTGATGGCAAAGAGCTCGATTTTGGTCTCATCTGACCACAACACTTTCACCCAGTTCTCCTCTGAATCATTCAGATGTTCATTGGCAAACTTCAGACGGGCCTGTATATGTACTTTCTTGGGCAGGGGGACCTTGCGGTTGCTGCAGGATTTCAGTCCTTCACGGCGTAGTGTGTTACCAATTGTTTTCTTGGTGACTATGGTCCCAGCTGCTTTGAGATCATTGACAAGATCCTCCGGTGTAGTTCTGGGCTGATTCCGCACCGTTCTCATGATCATTGCAACTCCACGAGGTGAGATCTTGCATGGAGCCCCAGGCCGAGGGAGATTGACAGTTCTTTTGTGTTTCTTCCATTTGCGAATAATCGCACCAACTGTTGTCACCTTCTCACCAAGCTGCTTGGCGATGGTCTTGTAGCCCATTCCAGCCTTGTGTAGGTCTACAATCCTGTCCCTGACATCCTTGGAGAGCTCTTTGGTCTTAGCCATGGTGGAGAGTTTGGAATCTGATTGATTGATTGCTTCTGTGGACAGGTGTCTTTTATAAAGGTAACAAACTGAGATTAGGAGCACTCCCTTTAAGAGTGTGCTCCTAATCTCAGCTCGTTAACTGTATAAAAGACACCTGGGAGCCAGAAATCTTTCTGATTGAGAGGGGGTCAAATACTTATTTGCCTCATTAAAATGGAAATCAATTTATAACATTTTTGACATGTGTTTTTCTGGATTTTTGTTGTTGTTATTCTGTCTCTCACTGTTCAAATAAACCTACCATTAAAATTATAGACTGATCATGTCTTTGTCAGTGGGCAAACATACAAAATCAGCAGGGGATCAAATACTTTTTTCCCTCACTGTATCTACACCTGGGGCCTGTTCAGGAGAATGGAAATGCACAGAATGTTCAGATAAAAATGGATTGTGTAGATCCATGATCTACTGTCAGATAGGAGATTATGTGTGCTCTATTCATATCTGCAACATACGGTTCCTGATATAGCCCTGCCTTTACGTTTAAAGGGCGGCAGGTAGCTTAGTGGTTAAGAGCGTTGTGTCAGTAACCGAAAGGTCGCTGGTTCTAATCCACGAGCTGACTAGGTGAAAAATCGATGTGCGTTTGAGCCAGGCACTTAACCCTAATTGCTCCTGTAAGTCGTCTGCTAAATGACTTATATGTAAAGTCAGTAAACAGATGCTCCTATCCAGAGAGACTTACAGTAGTGAGTGCATACATTTTCATACTGGTCCCCCATGGGAATCAAACCCACAACCTTGGCGTTTCAAGTGCCATGCTCTAACAACTGAGCTATACGGGACTATCATTGATGGCAGCCAATCCAAGAGTTTCCGTTCCAGATACAACCCTCCCATTAGTTAAAGTAATCCAATCCAATAGTTTTCTGAAAAATTGTCTCTTCATGATTTCTGTATGACATTTTTTAAAGTAGTTGCTTTCTGATATCTGTATTCAAATAGTTTTTAAAAGTAGTTACTTTATGAGATCTGTATTCAATGTCCCCCCCCCCCAAATAGTTACTTTCCACAAAGCATATTTAAAAGTAAAGTTAATCCCAGGTCTGCTGTAGGGTAGCAATATGATAATCAATATAATTTGTGCTTTGTGAATAAATATATGTAGTTTGAAAGTATCAAAACATTTGAATGCATGTGTTGTATCAAATCAAATCAAATGTTATTTGTCACATGCTTCGTAGACAACAGGTGTAGCCTTACAGTGAAATGCTTACTTACTGGTCCTTCTCCAACAATGCAGAATTAAAGATAAGATAAAAAAATGTAGTAAAAAATATAAATAGTGACACAGTGAATAACAAATAAAAATAATGAGTAAAAATAATATGGCTATATACAGGGAGTACCAGTACCGAGTTGATGTACAGGGGTACGAGGTAATTGAAGTAGCTATGTACTGAACATATAGGTAGGAGTAAAGTGACTGGCAGCGGTGTATGTGGGGAGTGTGAAAGTGTGTGTGTGTGGCGTCAGTATGCATGTGCGTGCATGTTAAGTGTGTGTGTGTGTGTGTGTTGGGGTGTTAGTGTAAGTGTGTGGGTATAGTCCAGTGTGTGGACTATACCCACACCATGATAGATCCTTAGTGATGTGGACACCGAGGAACTTGAAGTTCTCAACCCGCTCCACTACAGCCCTGTCAATGTAAATGGGGGCGTGCTCAGCCCTTCGTTTCCTGTAGGCCACGATCAGCCACTTTGTCTTACTGACGTTAACGTCACACTGCCAGGTCTCTGACCTCCTACCCATTGGCTGTCTCATCATCGTCGGTAATCTGGCCTACCACTGTCGTGTTGTCTGCAAACTTATTGATTGTGTTGGAGTCGTGCGCGCCCACGCAGTTATGGGTGAACAGGAAGTAAAGGAGTGGACTAAGCACGCACCCCTGAGCGGCCCTTGGTCAGCATGGCGGATTTGTTGTTGCCTACCCTCAACTCCTGGGGGCGGCTTGTCAGGAAGTCCAGGATCCAGTTGCAGAGGGAGGTGTTCAGTCACAGGGACCTTAGCTTAGTGGTGAGCTTCGAGGGCACTATGGTGTTGAACACTGAGCTGTAGTCAATTAACATCATTCTCACATAGGTGTTCCCTTTGTCCATGTGGGAGAGGGCTGTGTGGAGTGCAATAAAGATTGCGTAATCTGTGGATCTGTTGGGGCAGTATGTGAATTGGAATGGGTCCAGGGTGTCTGGAATGATGGTGTTGATGTGAGCCATGACCAGCCTTTCAAAGCATTTCATGGCTACAGATGTGAGTGCTACGGAGCGATAGTCATTTAAACAGATTACGTTGGCGTTCTTGGGCACAGGCACTATGGTGGTCTGCTTGAAACATGTAGGTATTACAGACTGGGTCAGGGAGAGGTTGAAAATGTCAGTGAAGACACTTACAAGCTGGTCAGCGCATGCTCGAAGTATGCGTCCTGGTAATCTGTCTGGCCCTGCGGCCTTGTGACTGTTAACCTATTTAAAGGTCTTACTCACATCGGATACGGAGAGCGAGATCACACAGTCGTCTGAGAACAGCTGGAGGCTCTCATGCATGGTTCAGTGTTGCTTGCCTCGAATCGAGCATAGAAGGCATTTAGCTCGTCTGGTAGGCTTGTGTCACCGGGCAGCTCATGGCTGGGTTTCCCTTTGTAATCCATGATAGTTTGCAAGCCCTGTCACGTCCGACGAGCGTCAAATAATAACCAACCACTTAATGAAGTGGTTGGTTTTAGGTTTCATATGAGGTAGGCTGTTATAATATCTCATACTACTGTATAGTACTGTATTGAATAATACATTTATAGTTTGAAATTACCTGGTAAAATATGCCACGTGTGCCACGTGCATGTTGTGCTGCAACCTCTTGTTTTTGCCTGCTTGCATGGCTTTCACTGCTTTGTTCTTCACCTCTCTCCAGTGCCATGGTCTTCCTTTTATTTAACCCATATTTGACCAGGTAAGTTGACTGAGAACACATTCTTATTTACAGCAACGACCTGGGGAATAGTCACAGGGGGGAAGAGAGGGAATGGCCGTGACAGTATGAGGACCAGATTGTGAATTTAGCCAGGACACAGGGGTTAACACCCCTACTCTTACGATAAGTGCCATGGGATCTTTAGTGACCACAGAGAGTCAGGACACTCGTTTGACGTCCCATCCGAAAGACAGCACCCTACACAGGGCAATGTCCCCAATCACTGCCCTGGGGCGTTGGGATATTTATTTATTTTTAGACCAGAGGAAAGATTGCCTCCTACTGGCCCACCAACACCACTTCCAGCAGCATCTGGTCTCCCATCCAGGACCAACTCAACTTAGCTGCAGAGGCAAGCCAGCAGTGGAATGCAGGGTGGTATGCTTCTGCAATACTAGTTACACATTGATGTCATGGCTACCAACCTTCTTCAAAGATTCATTTCCGCACGCCAGGTATTGAACTTTATTACTTCAGTCTCTTTCTTTGCCTTATCCAAAAAGTATGTCTTACCTATACTGGCCTTCTTCACCCAAAATAAATGGTCTAACCATTGCAATTTAGTGTAATCTGACAATTCACTATATCATAACTCATACCTCTAATATGGGTTGTTCCAGGTATGGGTGTGTAATGTAATTCAATTGTTGGTTGCAGTCCTATCTGCGCTCTTTGGAGGCATAATTTCAGATCACCTCATTCAGCGAGGTGTAAGAATGACATAGTTTAGAGGACAATGTTTGTTTGGTTGTTTGTGTTGCTGCTGGCAGTGCTTTCGTAGTTATTGAAGCCATTTGGTAATAACAGACTGTTCTCTGTTCTAGGATTTGGAACAGCATCTGTTAAGAAGATGATGCAGGTAAGGTTTAAAATCTCTAATTTACGTTCTTGTGTAACTGAACACATAATATTCAGTGTTATGTGGGCAGAGAGAAAGAATGCGTAAGAGGTTTGTTCAGACAGGTGGGATCTCCACATTTTCATGCCAGACAAGGAAATGAGACATATCCATCGGAATATGTCTGAATTATTTTCCATGACTGACATAACTGAATTAGCTATCTCTTGAAATGGGGAATTTAAAGTTAAAAAAGTTGATTCTGCTATGTTACATCCTCTCTGGTGATCAGCATGTTTCTGTCCCTCCTTAAATACAGTTAATGTCCATGGGTGTGTCCAGTGTGTTTATCCACTCTCCATTTCCCTTCAGCTGTGGCCTTTGTCTCTACTGCTATGGGCCTGGCCACCTTCAACATCAGGTGTGCATCTGTTTGTGTGTTCATGTCACATTATTCAGTACACATAATAGAGGTACACCTGTACATACATACACCTGTAGGGTAACTTCTCATCCAGGTATTAGTATACTAACTCATTACCATTATCCCTATGCCCTAGTGGTGTGTCTGTGAATGTACAGGACCTCGCCCATCGTGAGCTGGAACCTGGTTTGGTCAGTTTGTTCATCTCCAACTCGCTAGGTCCATACTTGCGAACATTAGAAAAAGTTTAAACTTAAACTTTTTCTCTGTCTCAAAATCTGCATCCACCAATCAAAATCGTAGACGTAGTTGCACATGATAGAATGCTACATGTTAGCTGTTCCCATTGGATAACCTGGCACACTTAGCCCTACGTTAACAACATCAGCTGGGTATGATTATTTCCTGTAACGAATTCTGCATCAGCCAATTACCAATGTTGACATAGTTGGACATGATCTAACACTTTTTTATGAAAGCATCCTTAACAGAAGTCAAACTTCACTTTCTGCTAATCAAAGTTACTAAAACAAATACAGAACCTCAACTGGAGGAATAGCTCACAATGTAGTGAGCCTGATTCCTTGTAGTTTTTGCCAAGTTCGAATAGCAGGTAAGATAAAGTTTTTTCCTTTGAAATTTAGAATTACATTTATTGTGTGAGTGTGTTGCAAAGGGAAGTGCAGCCCAAACCTTTTTTGTTTACCCCTATTTTCGTGATATCCAATTGGTAGTTACGGTCTTGTCCCATCGGGGCAACTCCCGTACTGGCTCAGGAGAGATAAAGGTCGAGAGCCATGCGTCCTCCGAAACACGACCCTGCCAAGCCGCACTGCTTGCTTAACCCAGAAGCACCAATGTGCCGGAGGAAACACCACACAACCAAAGTCAGCTTGCAGGCACCCGGCCCGCCACAAGGAGTGGCTAGAGCGCAATGGGACAAGGACATCCCAGCTGGCCAAACCCGCCCCTAACCCGGACGATGCTGGGCCAATTGTGCACCGCCTCATGGGTCTCCCGGTCACAGCCAGCTGTGACACAGCCTGGGATCGAACCCGGGTCTGTAGTGACACCTCAGCCTTAGACCGCTGCGCCACTCGGGAGGCCAGCCAAAATCTTTTAAATGAAGATTATTAAGACATTTAATGAGGAGCTTCTTGGAGACCTACACATAGGCTACTGCTATATAAATAATCGTCGCTACAATATAGACTATATATGGAAGCCCTGAAGCCCAAGGCAAAAAAATTATAATACAAATGTTGACCCTTGAAATGATCTTGTTTGAACGACTTTGTATCTCTTTCAAACGACTTATAATCTCTTTATCTACTTAGTAAAAAGTACTTGAAACGAGATACTAAGTCCTTCAAACAAGATACTAAGTCCTTCAAACTAGATAATTGTTCTTCTGTCTAATTAAGCCTAATTTGTTATGCTGGTTGTCAGACCATGTAATAGTTGCTGCAATCATTCATTCACTGATTCTATCTATTGATATGATTGACAGTTCTTTGATAGCCTAAAGCATGGCTGCTTTTGAATGTCAGAGCATGTCAGTGGGGTGTGGAGCGAGGAGCAGAGTGTAATAGAGCAGATTTTTTAAAATGTTGCCGGCCTTCTCTCCGGCTCCAATTTCGCTCTGGTACTGCTCAGCCACAAGCGTTGGGTATGCTCTGCCTAGAATATTTTGTTTCCATTATCATTATTCTTTAAATTAGGCCTATTCAGTTGTAATGATTTAGCCTACCCCACCCACGGTAGCATATATCTAGTTTATATTCTACTTTTTAACATTAGGATGTGTAGGTTCTATTTTGAAGGACTTCTAATGTATTAACGGATGTTTTAGGTATGGCAATACATAGGCTACTATAAAATGTATTTTTGTTTTTCTTGGAATGGAAACACCATAATATAAATCCATTTAATTAAGCTAAAATATCAGAAAGAAATCGTCAATAATAAAGGCCATTATCAGCTTCCTTTAATAAATAAAAGGTAATATATAAGCTCAAACTGCAGCCGTGAAATGATTTGCGCACAGAAGTAAGCCCCAACAAGCTTCATATGTGCATTGAGCGTGGGAGATATATACAGAAAATATATATAAAATAAAACATATACGAGTAAATCAGCCTGAATATCAGGACGCACAACTGCAGTGCGTTTCGACTACTAATTCATACGCACATTGCATCTCTAGATAGGTACCACAATACTATATATTTCTGTTACACCTTAAATCAAATAATTGTATTACCAAGCATGATCAGCCTTGGTGTGTCTGGCAAAGGAATTTGCGCCTCGACATCAACCCGAGTTGCAGTGACCTAAAATCACAAAACATAAATAAAAAAAGATTCAAATAATGTGTAATATTACAGTATAAACACTATTAATAATATACAGTACCAGTCAAAAGTTTTGACACACCTACTCATTCAAGGGTTTTTCTTTATTTTTACTATTTTCTACATTGTAGAATAATAGTGAAGACATCGAAACTATGAAATAACACATGTAGAATCATGTAGTAACCAAAAACGTTTTAAACAAACCAAAATATATTTGAGATTCTTCAAATAGCCACCCCTTGCCTTGATGACAGCTTTGCACACTCTTTGCCATCTAGATGTGTGAAAGTTAGTGTATAAGCTAATGATTTATGATGTATGACATTCCTGGGAGTGTGTAAACTTACATTTTGTATTACCATATCATTTTTGTATGTTCTCTATAGTTATGTACTTGAAAATGTATCAATTGACCAATTTGGCACTTTTGGGCAGACTTGATACAAAATAGTCCAATATTGCAACGCTTCACTGGATCAATCTGAAACTTTGCATACACACTGCTGCCATCTAATGTCCCAAATCTAATATTATATTGTGGCCTTTCTCTTTACATTTTACATTTTAGTCATTTAGCAGAAACTCTTATCCAAAGCGACTTACAGTTAGTGAGTGCATACATTTTTCATACTGGTCCCCCGTGGGAAACGAACCCACAACCCTGGCGTTGCAAGCGCCATGCTCTACCAACTGAGCTACAGGGGACTTGCATTTCAAAGATGATGGAACAAAAAAAATAAAAAATACGCATGTTTTTTTGTTTGTATTATCTTTTACCAGATCTAATGTGTTATATTCTCCTACATTAATTTCACATTTCCACAAACTTCAAAGTGTTTCCTTTCAAAATTGAAAAAAAGGGTCCGATCCTTAAGAGGTTAAAGAAGAAAATTACAATGTGTAAGAAATACAGTCCTCACCAATGTTCGCTCTAATTATTTTCAGCACTGAGCAAATTTCAGGTCTGCTGAGCACAAACTTGAACGTTGTGAAAATTCTGTGCAACTTCCAGCGCGCGTTTACTGTGAACACTGAGGCTGTACCCGCTTTAAGTGGCCAAGTAGGCTACTGTGGCTTTTTGATCATAATGTAGGCCTACCAGAGTGGCCTACCATCAAAAACAATGGAGAAGATGCATCCCATAACAGCTGTTCTATCATTCAGCGTCCAGTAGCAGCCAATATGTGTTGTTCAATGTAGGCCTGCATTCCATTAGACTTTTGAAAAAAACATGCAGGGCTTGACATTAACCTGTTTATCCACTTGTTCTTCAGATAAGGAGGTGACTGAAAATGTTGTTGTGTTGTTTGATGCAAGAAACCACTTAACAAAATAAAATGCATTATTATTCCCATATTATTATTCCAGAGAATCAGACAAATTATGCTGCCCTCTGCCTATTGGCTACTTAGCTTATTCAAGCCTGTCTCAATATACAACACTACCCCTTGAAGACAAAAAAAAGCTCTTTACCTGACTGGCTTTTCAAAGATTTCTAGAAATGTACACATTTAGTGCTCTTGTAGGAAGCAATCACTCCCCTATTGCTGACTGCAAATGATCTATAACTGGGCTAATAACTCACTAACTAGCAAAATTTGTGCACACTTGGCTACATGTAGCTCTCGCTTTGATCTCTAAACAAGTCCATCTACTCAGGACCACAGCTGTAAACACAGTCCAGTTAAAAGTAAATGGCACAGATCCATTTATGGCAATGGTCTATTTGCATATAGGCCTACTGCAGCTCTGATTGGTTATGCCGCACTGGTGTAGAGTAGGGGCTGAGTCCTGTGTGTCAATGCAACAGAATCCTACTCTGATGCGTTCTGCCTACAACAAAATATCTTGCGTAGTTCGTTTTGTTTCGGTATGTTGCATTGAAAGTGGCTAATATTGCGATGATTTCATCACAATTTCCACACTAAAGGAAAACGTTGATAGTGTTAACTAACGGAAAACTCCAGAAAGTTGTGTGAAGTTCAATCTTGTGCTTCTCTTCGTGGGCTCATATTTATTCTGCGTGGCAGTCCTGGGGAGCTGCGCACGGGTGCAGCTTAGAGAGAACATTTGCCATCACCATATGTATTTGAACAGTGAAGAGTAGAGCACTGGCTCTATACTCCAGCATTTTGGCTTTGAGATCAGATGATGAATATGATGTGAAAGTACATGTCACCTTTTATTTGAGGTTAAATATTGGGGTGGTGTGTTCCTACTCATTCTCACATTGTTCAAAGGTAAGAAACGATTGCTATTCAATTATCAATTAAATTGACTAAATAATAATTCATGGCAGGACTCTACAGTGTGACCATTTTACTCGCATATGCGCCTAAATATTTTGCTTTGCGACACAGAATTTTAATTTAGGCGCACCAGTGTGCCTAGAAAAATATAAAGGATTCTAGATTTAACAGCTAATTTTTCATTGTGCTCCTACATTTCTTGAAGACCCTCCATGCCTACACTGGTTTAATGAGAACACACTGAGTGATGCAGGGAAACAACAGAGAAACCTGACACTTTATAAACTGGTAGTGGGTAATTATCACTCAGAATATCAGCATTAACACATACATAATTAATCACAGAATCTGGTATAAAATGAACCCTGAGATCAATCAGTGACACAGACTGATAGAAACCAACAATTACATGGACCTGTGATTCTGTGACCAGAATCAGTGAGATCTTTCCAAATGTTTATCCAGCATCATTTTCTCCCATTACAACAACAAGGCCTTTAGTGTCTGTTGTTCCTTTGTATACAACTTTAGACACCTCTGCAGTGCTTTGATTTGTGAACCCTTTGGACTGTACAGCTCCCTGAACGGCATTGTTATAGAATTGCTCCTCAAATTCATTCATGACACCAACAACTTCAATGCTATGTGGAAACAATTGGCAGCTTCATAAGTAAGATTGGAGTAACTGGCGCCTCTCAGACAATGTTTTGCACAGGTTTCTAAAGTTGTGAAGTTTTCTGGCACACTCCTTGAAGTAGGAGTGCTTGCTCTCAAACCTCAGTGTCCACAAACGAATGAGTGGCCCAAATTGCAGGATGAGGTCGGGGTAGTGTAACAAGTAGTGATGCTTTTGTTTCAGTTTGGAGTCAGGGAACATAGGGCTTCTCAAATGCACATATTCTTCAATCAGAACCCTCAAGTATGCAATCTGATTGTGACTAATTTTGTGGGCACAAATTAGCTCAACCATCTCCCTCAGTTTGAGACACAACTGCCAGACCTCACTGTCTAGTGGGTTTTTTATCCTATCGCCTACATACACTGGTAGTAGTCGCAGAAAACACAAATTCTGGGCTGCATGGCTCCCAAGGAGGAAGCCCTTTACACACATGGACGTGGTTCAATGTGTTGAATTGAACTTGATCCCTTGAATTATGTCTTGGTCAGTGGTGGACAACTCCTCAACACTGTCTTGATAGTTACTGATTGTTCTGTTTGGGCCAAGCTTGTGAGGTGCTCTTTGAAAGGTCTCTCTCTCAACTAAGCAGTATCGGCAGAAATACTTACTACAGCTAAAGTTTTCTGTAAACCCACCAATACAGTGGGACCCAATATTGTCCCCAGCAATGGCGATCAATGACCCTTTAAGAGTTTCACCATCCCCTGTCTCAAAGCCTGAATCCTCAATATCCTTAAGATCTGCAATCAGATTGGAAAACACTTTCTCATGCCCAAAATATTTAAAATCATTCTCCCTACAGAGCAATGCATTGGATCGATTGATGATCGATTGTGGGGCAGAATCTCACCCAATGCATCCTGGTAGAGAATGATAGACAACGATAAGGAAACTCTTGTAACAGTACATTTTCCTTTAATTTTTTTTCCATCTGTCACGTCTTCTAAAACACTGGCAAGAGACATGCATTTTTGCCTGTTTGTATTGGTCTTTCATAGTTGACTGTCCCAGGAGCGATTTCAGTGTCTCTTTGATAGGGATGTATTAATTGTTTCACAATTCCTGACATTTAATCCTAGTAAAACTTCCCTGTTTTAGGTCAGTTAGGATCACCACTTTATTTTAAGAACGTGAAATGTCAGAATAATAGTAGAGAGAATGATTTATTTCAGCTTTTCTTTCTTTCATCACATTCCCAGTGGGTCAGAAGTTTATATACAGTGGGGGAAAAAAGTATTTAGTCAGCCACCAATTGTGCAAGTTCTCCCACTTAAAAAGATGAGAGAGGCCTGTAATTTTCATCATAGGTACACGTCAACTATGACAGACAAAATGAGGAAAAAAAATCCAGAAAATCACATTGTAGGATTTTTAATGAATTTATTTGCAAATTATGGTGGAAAATAAGTATTTGGTCAATAACAAAAGTTTCTCAATACTTTGTTATATACCCATTGTTGGCAATGACACAGGTCAAACGTTTTCTGTAAGTCTTCACAAGGTTTTTACACACTGTTGCTGGTATTTTGGCCCATTCCTCCATGCAGATCTTCTCTAGAGCAGTGATGTTTTGGGGCTGTCGCTGGGCAACACGGACTTTCAACTCCCTCCAAAGATTTTCTATGGGGTTGAGATCTGGAGACTGGCTAGGCCACTCCAGGACCTTGAAATGCTTCTTACGAAGCCACTCCTTCGTTGCCCGGGCGGTGTGTTTGGGATCATTGTCATGCTGAAAGACCCAGCCACGTTTCATCTTCAATGCCCTTGCTGATGGAAGGAGGTTTTCACTCAAAATTTCACTGTACATGGCCCCATTCATTCTTTCCATTACACGGATCAGTCGTCCTGGTCCCTTTGCAGAAAAACAGCCCCAAAGCATGATGTTTCCACCCCCATGCTTCACAGTAGGTATGGTGTTCTTTGGATGCAACTCAGCATTCTTTGTCCTCCAAACACGACGAGTTGAGTTTTTACCAAAAAGTTCTATTTTGGTTTCATCTGACCATATGACATTCTCCTAATCCTCTTCTGGATCATCCAAATGCACTCTAGCAAACTTCAGACGGGCCTGGACATGTACTGGCTTAAGCAGGGGGACATGTCTGGCACTGCAGGATTTCAGTCCCTGGCGGCATAGTGTGTTACTGATGGTAGGCTTTGTTACTTTGGTCCCAGCTCTCTGCATGTCATTCACTAGGTCCCCCCATGTGGTTCTGGGATTTTTGCTCACCGTTGTGATCATTTTGACCCCACGGGGTGAGATCTTGCGTGGAGCCCCAGATCGAGGGAGATTATCAGTGGTCTTGTATGTCTTCCATTTCCTAATAATTGCTCCCACAGTTGATTTCTTCAAACCAAGCTGCTTACCTATTGCAGATTCAGTCTTCCCAGCCTGGTGCAGGTCTACAATTTTGTTTCTGGTGTCCTTTGACAGCTCTTTGGTCTTGGCCATAGTGGAGTTTGGAGTGTGACTGTTTGAGGTTGTGGACAGGTGTCTTTTATACTGATAACAAGTTCAAACAGGTGCCATTAATACAGGTAACGAGTGGAGGACAGAGGAGCCTCTTAAAGAAGAAGTTACAGGTCTGTGAGAGCCAGAAATCTTGCTTGTTTGTAGGTGACCAAATACTTATTTTCCACCATAATTTTCAAATAAATTCATTAAAAATCCTACAATGTGATTTTCTGGAAAAAAAATGCTAAATTTGTCTGTCATAGTTGACGTGTACCTATGATGAAAATTACAGGCCTCTCTCATCTTTTTAAGTGGGAGAACTTGCACAATTGGTGGCTGACTAAATACTTTTTTCCCCCACTGTACACTCAATTAGTATTTGGTAGCATTGCCTTTAAATTGTTTAACTTGGGTCAAACGTTTCGGGGAGCGTTCCACAATAAGTTGGGTGAATTTTGGCCCATTCCTCCTGACAGAGCTGGTGTAACTGAGTCAGGTTTGTAGGCCTCCTTGCTCGCACACGCTTTTTCAGTTCTGCCCACAAATGTTCTATAGGATTGAGGTCAGGGCTTTGTGATGGCCACTCCAATACCTTCACTTTGTTGTCCTTAAGCCATTTTGCCACAACTTTGGACGTATGCTTGGGGTCATTGTCCATTTGGAAGACCCATTTGCGACCAAGCTTTAACTTCCTGACTGATGTCTTGAGATGTTGCTTCAATATATCTACATAATTTTCCTTCCTCATGATGCCATCTATTTTGTGAAGTGCACCAGTCCCTCTTGCAGCAAAGCACCCCCACAGCATGATGCTGCCACCCGCGTGCTTCACGGTTGGGATGGTGTTCTTCGGCTTGCAAGTACCCCCTTTTTCCTCCAAACATAACGATGGTCATTATGGCCAAACAGTTCTATTTTTGTTTCATCAGACCAGAGGACATTTTCCAAAAAGTACGATCTTTGTCCCCATGTGCAGTTGCAAACCGTAGTCTGGCTTTTTTATGGCGGTTTTGGAGCAGTGGCTTCTTCCTTGCTGAGCGGCCTTTCAGGTTATGTCGATATAGGACTTGCTTTACTGTGGATATAGATACTTTGTACCTGTTTCCTCCAGCATCTTCACAAGGTCCTTTGCTGTTGTTCTGGGATTGATTTGCACTTTTCGCACCAAAGTACGTTAATCTCTAGGAGACAGAACGCGTCTCCTTCCTGAGTGGTATGATGGCTGCATGGTCCCATGGTGTTTATACTTGCGTACTATTGTTTGTACAGATGAACGTGGTACCTTCAGGCATTTGGAAATTGCTCCCAAGGATGAACCAGACTTGTGGAGGTCTACAATATTTTTTCTATGGGCTTGGCTGATTTCTTTTGATTTTCCCATGATGTCAAGAAAAAAGGCACTGAGTTTGAAGATAGGCCTTGAAATAAATCCACGGGTACACCTCCAATTGACTCAAATGATGTCAATTAGCCTATCAGAAGCTTCTAAAGCCATGACATCATTTTCTGGAATTTTCCAAGCTGTTTAAAGGCACAGTCAACGTAGTGTATGTAAACTTCTGACCCACTGGAATTGTGATACAGTGAATTATAAGTGAAATAATCTGTCTGTAAACAATTGTTGGAAAAATTACTTGTGTCATGCACAAAGTAGATGTCCTAACCGACTTGCCAAAACTATAGTTTGTTAACAAGAAATTTGTGGAGTGGTTGAAAAACGAGTTTTAATGACTCCAACCTAAGTGTATGTAAACTTCCGACTTCAACTGTAGCTAAAGTTCTTTTTGAAAAATGACTTTCGTGTTTTATTCCGACCTTAAGACTCCTTCATTATGTACTGTAAGCAGATCTTCTTGTGATACTTCATCAATGATTTGCTTTATGTCACTGTCCTGCAAGTTAAGTATAGATAACTTCTCGTGGAGTTTTGAAAGCACACCTTTCATTCCACAGTTATGGACCTCCTGGAACTCCTCTATTATGGACTGTATTGTGCTGCTAAATTACTCAACAATGCCCCTTGGTCAACTTCATCAACTAAATCATCTTTATCGACATGTGCATCTGCGAGTGTGACAGTCTCATCATCTACTGTGTTTTCTGCATTTTGTCTGACATGACTGTGATCTGCAACCGGCTCCTTATGTTTTCTGCTCAGATGGAAGTTAAAAGATGACCTGACCCGGAAATATCTGGAGCAGCCTCTATGGGGACAAGACACCTTTTTCCCCATCTCTGATATGCCATCTCAAATGAGCACACAAAACTGAAAAAATAGGGTTCTGAAATGAGCATCCCTGAACCTGGCAGGTCCATGTTGAGTCGCCTCATTCTGAGGTTTTGTCTTTTTATGCCGCCTATATACATGGGATTTAAAATCAGAGAAGTTCTTAAAATTGCAAGGGCACTCCTCTACCCCACAAGCAAAACTGTAGTTCGCCACATTTCTAAGTTTTTTTGCATGAGTAATGAATGCTTTAATATTTAGGCAACAGAAATCGCAGGATTTACACCTGTACATTACCAATAAAGCTACTTACAGCTACCAGCCAGCCTGCAATATGAAAATTACACTACACCCAGCCACCAAATTGCATGCACACACCTGGAGCTATCAAGCTATACCATGCAACTCATGCCACACAATCTCAAGAAAAATAGACTACAATGCAAAATAAAATATCAGTCTGTGCCTGATGTTTCAGATATAATTAATTTAAAGTTGCCTAATTAATGGATGGATAAGGATAACTTCTGAAAGATTAGCAAAAGCACGAGGGAAAATTCAACTCAAGCGGGAAAATGCCATGACCATTGAATAATGATAGCGAGCTAACCACACAATCTGAAGAAAATGAAAATAAAAGATAACTTTAATATCCTGCAGGGCAAAATATCAGTCTGTGCCTGTTGTTTCTGAATTAATTAATTTAATGGATTAATAAGGATAACAAAAGCAGGGGGGATATTCCACTACACTTCTGCTAAATCACACACACCCCCAGACTGAATAGAGCTAACCAGAGATATTTAGAGAAATGTGTCCAAAGCAATGGAGATTCCCATCTCTGAGCTATAGCTAACGTTAGCAAGCACCATTCTCCTTCCATCTGAGATGCCTCTCATTCCAACTACAGAATCCCCCAAAAAGGCAAAATATCAGTCCGTGCCTGCTGACAAACTAAAGGTGCATTCGACCTAGCTAAACTCTCGCTCCCTCACTAGACGGACAGTATTTTTGTAAGGTGTAGCCTACGACCACTTTGCCACTAAAGGGACAGGGCGAATCTTCTTTGCATATCAGACCAGGTTTGGCAGAAGGCATGAAGATCTCTGATTGATAAATATGCCCCTATGTATTGTGACACTTAGTCAAGATAATTTTCAAAACTAAAATACAGATTCAAGTATTTATTTTCATTGTATTCTCTTTACAGCAATAGCCATTTGCTTTCTAAACTATGTTTTCCAGCGATTGTATTTTGTAATATTTTGATAAGCCTGGCTGGACCTCTACTTTTCACTGACAGTCGCAACTAAACAATCATCTATTTGATATTTGCCTTACTCGTGCTGCCTTTCCTTCTGACTGTAGACAATGTGATTTAAAGCTAAGCTAAGGATCCTCTGTGGCCAAATCATACTTTAGTAGCCTATTTTTAATGGTTTTATTTATTTATGTATAGACAGCAGTAGGCTAATTAGGCTATATAATTTTGGCAATTCAATTATATTTACTTTAGGGAACGCTTAGCTTCCCCTAACCTTATGGACACGCCACCTATGTGTAGGGAGGTAACTTGATATCATAAGGGAATTGCTTAGACCGCACTAACCGGTAGGACTAGTTATCTCATGCACTCTGGCAGAGAAGTAGTCTATGTGAGCTCTTTAACAGTAGCCTAAACGTTAAAGTATCCATCACCAATAAATGAATAAACTTCAGAGATAATAGGCTGGTTTATCCTTTAATTGTTGAAGTGTTGGCTAATGGTTTACTGAAATATAAGGAAGCTATCCGATTTTCAATAGCACCGATGACAACAACCTATTAATTTGATGATAAGGGTGAACCGTGCATAATGCATGGATTTAGCTGACAGGTTGCAATATAAATTGTCACATTGCAGGGATCAACTTGCTGTGGCATGCAGTTTTATTGCCTCATGCAGTAGTAGCAGTTTTAGGCCTAATAATAATAATAAACTATTACTACCTTACAGTGGAGTAAAGTACTTAAGTAAACATACTTTAAAGTACTACTTTAAAGTTTTTTTGGGTATCTGTAATTTACTTTACTATTTATATTTTTGACTACTTATACTTTTACTTCACTACATTCCTAAAGAAAATAATGTACTTTTTACTCCATACATTTTACTTGACACCCAAAAGTACTCATTACAGGACAGAAAATGGTCCAATTCACACACTTATCAAGAGAACATCCCTGGTCATCCCTACTGCCTCTGATCTGGCTGTAAGGGATCGGGGGTTGGCTGGGTCTAGACAGAGTCTGACACTTCCCCGATCTACAGAGAGGGGGAGTCATCAGACTCGATCTGGTTCACCTGAGTTCTGAGCACACCTGTCCGTAATTAGGGTAGGATATAAGGTGTGCTCAGAAGTTCAGTCGGTGCGAGGTATTGTTCCTTTGTGACTTGCTAAGCGTTTTGTTCAGAGAGAGAGAGAGAGAGAGAGAGAGAGAGAGAGAGGAGAGAGAGAGAGAGAGAGAGAGAGAGAGAGAGAGAGAGAGAGAGAGAGAGAGAGAGAGAGAGAGAGAGAGAGAGAGAGAGAGAGAGAGAGAGAGAGAGAGAGAGAGAGAGAGAGAGAGAGAGTTTGTTGTTGTTTTGATTACCCGTGTATCCGACCTGTGCCTTGTTTGACTCCCCGAATTGCTTAATCCTCTGCTTGTCTACCCCAGTGATTACCGTGCTCTGATCCTGTGCCTGTGCCCTCGACTACGACTAAGCCCGCTCCTTTGGTACCTCTGACTGTCTATGCCTTGCCCGGTTTTGACCACAGCCCGCCCGACCACGATTAAGCTATACCCTTGTCTGTACTCTAATAAAGCATCGCTATTCTGCGATTGGATCTTACCACTCTGTCCGAGTATTCATTACAGAATACCTCGCCATTACCATGGATCCAGCGGAATTACAGAGGCGATGGGAGATACAAGAGAAACGGATGGATGAACTCCTACAGCTACTCCACGCTGGTGCGGCTGAAGGCACCACACCGAGCACGGTCAGTCCTCGTCATGCACCTCCGATTTCTCTACCTACAAGGTACGACGGGGAACCTGGCAAATGTCAGGGGTTTCTACTCCAGATGTCCCTGTATCTGTCATATAATCGTACTATGTTTTCAGATGACCGTAGCAGGGTGGATTTCATGATTTCTCTGCTAACGGGAAGAGCACTGGATTGGGCTACTGCGCTTTGGGCAGCTGAGGTCCCCGAGCTGAATGCGGAAGTTCAGTTCAAGAGACTGTTTCAAGAGGTGTTCGACCACCCAGTATCTGGGCGTAGTGTGGGAGACCAACTGTGCGAACTTCAGCAGGGCCGTCGCACAGTAGCCGACTACGCTTTAGAGTTCCGTACTATAGCAGCCGGTAGCGGATGGAGGCGAGACTGCTTTGCTCACAGTTTTCCAAAGAGGGCTGCGCAAAGACGTACAGACTGAGTTGGCTTGTCGAGGAGATATCACTGCGCTACATGAGTTTATCAAAATAGCCATCGCTATTGATAATCTTATAGTGCAACACAAGGCATCCACTGTTCGGGAGCCCTCGAGCACTGGTCCTATGCAATCGACAGAGCGGAGGAGAGAATCTGAGGAGGAACCTATGCAACTGGGACGGTCACCTCTACAAGGGTCGGTGAGACAACAACGTCGGCAAGACGGACTATGCCTGTATTGTGGTCAGTCGGGTCATGTCGTTCGTCAATGTCCGGTACGACCTAACCGTATCCCAGGGTATCGCCTCGGAACTGCCAAACCGGTGAGTGAGACTCCCGTTTTGAACATTACATCTAAACAAATGTATGTACCTGTTACCTTATCTGTCGGAGAGAAAGTGCGCAGGTTGGAAGGACTTATTGATTCCGGAGCGGGCGGCCAGCTTTCTGGATATGGGTCTTGCTGAGGAGTTGGGAGTTCAACTTATCCCAATTCAACCTCCCCTGCGAGTCAACGCGCTAGACGGTGAGCCCATGGGCACTGGGTTCATTACGCACCGTACCGGGAAATCAAGTTACAAGTGGGCTCCCTGCACCATGATAACATCATTCTGTTCGTCATCTCCGCTCCACGGGAGCCGCTAGTCCTCGGCCACCCCTGGCTCGTTACCCATGATCCGGTCATCTCCTGGAAGTCTGGCGATATCACGGCTTGGAGTGAGGTATGTAGGGCTGAGTGCCTCATTTTACCTTGCAAAACGTCTACTGTGGAGGATGCAAAGGGTGCGGTGTCTACTGTTGTTCCTACAGAGTACCAGGATTACGCGCAGGTGTTCTCCAAGGAGAGGGCTACCGTGTTACCACCGCATCGGGCCTGGGATTGTGCAATTGATCTGCTATCCGGGGCTACACCTCCTCGCGGACGAATCTACCCTTTGTCACAGCCGGAACGGGAATCAATGAGCAAGTATATTGATGAGGCACTTCAGCAAGGGGCCATTCGCCCATCTACGTTTCCCGCGGCATCCAGTTTTTTCTTTGTTAAGAAAAAGGATGGCGGACTGCGTCCTTGTATAGACTATCGAGGTTTGAACGATATCACCATTAAGAATCGTTACCCCCTTCCTTTGATTCCAGCAGCCCTCGAGCAGGTGGGGCAGGCCTCCGTCTACAGTAAACTGGACCTCAGGAGTGCGTACAATCTGGTGCGCATTAGAGAGGGGGATGAATGGAAGACCGCCTTCATCACCCATCGAGGACATTATGAATATTGTGTCATGCCCTATGGACTTACTAACGCGCCCTCTGTGTTCCAGGCGTTCATGAATGACATTTTTAGGGACTTGATTGATCGCTTCATCATAGTGTACATTGATGACATCCTAATCTACTCTAACTCTCTGAGAGAACATGTGTCCCATGTGCGACAGGTTCTGGACCGACTCCGCCAACACTCTCTGTTCGTGAAGGCCGAGAAGAGTGAATTCCATGTCACGACGATTTCCTTCCTTGGGGCCATACTCACTCCCGACGGGGTAAGACTGGATGAATCCAAGGTACAAGCTGTACGAGACTGGCCTCAACCCCAGACGGTGAAAGAGCTTCAGAGATTCTTGGGGTTTGCCAATTACTATAGACGGTTCGTGCGTAATTTCAGCACAACCGCAGCTCCCCTGTCGGCGATGACCAGCCACAAGGGCCGTGGGCTGAAATGGACGGAGGAGGCAGTGCGGGCTTTCGAGACATTGAAACAACGATTTACCACCGCTCCCATTTTATGTCAGCCGGATCCTACCTTGCCGTTCATCGTGGAGGTGGACGCCTCGGAGGTTGGAGTGGGAGCCGTGCTATCCCAGCGCCAAGGTGAGCCGCCCAAATCACGACCCTGTGCTTTTTTTTCTAAGAAGCTGAATCCGGCCGAGCAGAACTACGATGTGGGAAATTGTGAATTACTGGCGGTGAAGTTAGCCCTGGAGGAGTGGAGACATTGGCTGGAGGGAGCAGCTCATCCGTTCCAAGTGCTCACGGACCACCGCAATCTGGAGTATCTTCACAGTGCTAAACGGCTGAACTCCCGACAGGCAAGGTGGTCTTTGTTCTTCAACCGTTTCCAATTCACTGTTTCTTATATTCCCGGGTCCAAGAATTGTAAGGCGGACGCGCTTTCCCGACGGTTCGAGCGCACTGACAGACCGGTTGAACCAGAACCTATCCTCCCCATGAGTTGCCGTGCTGGTCCTGTGAGGTGGGCTATCGATGACACAATTCAGGAGAGCCTACAAGCGGAACCAGCCCCTCCAGAAACCCCGGTGTCCAAGGTGTTTGTACCAGCTCCGCTTCGACCTCAACTGATGGAATGGTGCCACACGTCGCTAGGATCTGGTCATCCCGGAATCACTCGAACTACACGACTCATCAGTCGAAAATACTGGTGGGATTCCCTCACAGATGACGTCAGAGACTACGTATTATCCTGCCCGGTATGTGCTCAGTCCAAGGCGCCTTGAGCACTACCGGAGGGTAAGCTGATGCCATTGCCAACTCCTCAACGACCCTGGTCGCACATTGCGATGGACTTTGTTACCGACCTACCAGAATCAGAGGGCCATACTGTAATTCTCGTGGTCATCGATCGATTCTCAAAGATGTGTCGGTTAGTACCCATGACCCGTTTACCTAACGCCACTCAGATGGCGGAGACTATGTTTAACCAGGTGTTCCGGCAGTTTGGTGTTCCAAAGGATATTGTTTCCGACCGGGGACCCCAGTTCGTATCCCGGGTTTGGAAGGCCTTCTGCGAACGCTTGGGCATCTCGGTGAGCCTCACCTCCGGGTATCATCCCCAGGCCAATGGGCAGACAGAACGGCTCAATCAGGAAATTGGGAAGTATCTACGGCAACAATGTTCGCGGCAGCCGCAAGAGTGGAGCCGATTCCTTCCTTAGGTAGAGTATGCTCAGAACTCACTCGTTCACACCTCCCTACGTCTAACGCCCTTTCAGTGTGTTCTAGGGTATCAACCACCCCTGTTTCCGTGGGATACCGCACCCGGGATGGTACCGGCGGTGGATGAGTGGTTCCGTCGGAGTGCGCAGGTCTGGGAGACGGCCCATCAACATATCAGTCAAGCCTCACAGCAGCAAAAGACCTATGCCGACCGACGCCGGAGACCTACTCCCACTTATCAACCCGGGCAACGAGTGTGGCTGTCTACCCGAGACCTGCGGTTCCGACGGAGCTGCAAGAAGCTCCAACCCAGGTACATTGGTCCCTTCAAAGTACAGAGACGTATTAACCCTGTCACCTACCGTCTGTTACTCCCTCGACACTACAGGATAAACCCTACGTTCCACGTCTCCCTGCTGAAACCTGTTCATTATAGCCCGATGTATCCACCAATCGCTCAACAACCTACTACACCACCTTTGGAGGATGAACAGGACACCACCTATACAGTCCACGAGATACTGGAGTCAAGACGGAGACGAGGGGGGCATCGAATATCTCGTGGACTGGGAGGGATATGGACCGGAGGAACGGTCCTGGGTTCCTGCTAAGGACATACTAGACCCCGCTCTCAAGGACACTTTCCACGCTGAACACCCAGATCATCCCGGACCCCGACCCAGAGGAAGACCACCCGGTAGAGGTAGAAGGCCGTCAGGAGCCGGCCCTGGGGGAGGGGGATACTGTAAGGGATCGGGGGTTGGCTGGAGTCTAGACAGAGTCTGACACTTCCCCGATCTACAGAGAGGGGGAGTCATCAGACTCGATCTGGTTCACCTGAGTTCTGAGCACACCTGTCCGTAATTAGGGTAGGATATAAGGTGTGCTCAGAAGTTCAGTCGGTGTGAGGTATTGTTCCTTTGTGACTTGCTAAGCGTTTTTGTTCCGAGAGAGAGAGAGAGAGAGTTTGTTGTTTTGATTACCCGTGTATCCGACCTGTGCCTTGTTTGACTCCCCGAATTGCTTAATCCTCTGCTTGTCTACCCCAGTGATTACCGTGCTCTGATCCTGTGCCTGTGCCCTCGACTACGACTAAGCCCGCTCCTTTGGTACCTCTGCCTGTCTATGCCTTGCCCGGTTTTGACCACAGCCCGCCCGACCACGATTAAGCTATACCCTTGTCTGTACTCTAATAAAGCATCGCTATTCTGCGATTGGATCTTACCACTCTGTCCGAGTATTCATTACACTGGCGGACTCACTAAACACAAATGCTTTGTTTGTAAATTATGTCTGAGTGTTGGAGTGTGACCCTGGCTATCCCTAAATAAATAAAAAACAAGAAAATTGTGCCGTCTGGTTTGCTTAATAAAAGGGATTTTTAATTATTCGTACTTTTACTTTTACTTTTGATACTTAAGTATATTTTAGCAACTACATTTTATTTAAAACCAAATACTTTTAGACTTTTACTCAAGAAGTATTTTACTGGGTGACTTTCACTTTTACTTGAGTCATTTTCTATTAAGGTATCTTTACTTTTACTCAAGTATGACAATTGGGTACCACTGCTACCTTACTATTCTGTGCAGGCTGACGGCGACCGATTAGGCCATTTCAAATACTTCAAGCTATAGTCAAAAGCGACCTACTGGGCAAAGAAAATTATGAGGTGTGCACGGATTATTTGGACAATAATGTCGTGTGGAGTGGTTTTTATTAGCGGGAAGAAGTTTAGCTGATGTCTAATTGTGTCTTTGGTAAACAAAAGTGTCACAATACATAGGTATCAATCAGGGCATTTGAAGCCGAGCAGAGATCTTCATGCCTTCTGCCAAATCTGGTCTGATATCGCAAAGAAGATTATTCCTGTCCCTTTGAGGATTTAGGTAATTAAACAGTATTTTTGGGACTGCGTCGAGCTGTTTTTATGCACCAATAATCTGTATTCTCTTTTGGTGATATCACCATTGTGCATGCCCTTGGTGACAGTCTGTTAGATTACAGCCAAAAGCTGTTTTGTGGGGTTTGTAGTGAGTCTCTTATAGAACGTCTGATCAATCAGTTGCCTGAGTACTTCAGTCTTATAGACAGTGTAGCCGTGTACAGTAACAGCGCATCCCTTGTCTGCTGGGAGGATGACTATAGATGTGTCATTCTGGAGACTTAAGGGCTTGTGTCTCAGAGCTGGTCAAGTTATTCCTGGCATTTCCTATTGCCGGAGCTTGGCTATGTCTTTACGCACCAGTCTGTGGTACCTATCCACAACTGGGTCCATAGGCCCAGGTGGAATGAACGTAGATGCATTATGCATTATTATAATCATCCACTTCGTTACATATGCGTTATTTGAATCGAGCATCAAGGACCAGCAATTAACCGTTTTTACCTTCACAAAAAAGCTTGATGCAAGGGGGCCTCCAACCCATGGTTACTGTACCCCTAAGGTCCAGAGTTAAATCAAATCAAATCAAATTTTATTGGTCACATACAAGTGTTTAGCAGATGTCATTGTAGCTAAATGCTTGTGCTTCTAGCTCTGACAGTGCAGTAATATCTAACAATTTCACAACATATACCCAATACACACAAATCTAAGTAAGGAATGAATTAAGAATATATACATATATGGACGAGCGATGTCAGAGCGGCATGGACTAAGATACCGTAGAATAGTATAGAATACATTATATACATATGAGATGAGTAATGCAAGATATGTACATTTTACATTTAAGTCATTTAGCAGACACTCTTATCCAGAGCGACTTACAGTTAGTGAATACATATATATACTTTTTTTTTATACTGGCCCCCCGTGGGAATCGAACCCACAACCCTGGCGTTGCAAACGCCATGCTCTATCAACTGAGCTACATCCCTGCCGGCCATTCCTCCCCTACCCTGGACGACGCTGGGCCAATTGTGCGCCGCCCATGAGTCTCCCGGTCGCGGCCGGCTGCGACAGAGCCTGGATTCGAACCAGGATTTCTAGTGGCACAGTTAGCACTGCGATGCAGTGCCTTAGACCACTGCGCCACTCAGGAGACTCATGTAAACATTAATGTAATATGTTAATGTAATATGTTATATGTTAAACATTATTAAAGTGACTAAGATACCGTAGAATAGTATAGAATACATTATATACATATGAGATGAGTAATGCAAGATATGTAAACATTATTAAAGTGGATAGTGTTCCATTTCTTAGTGGCCAGTGATTTCTAGTCTATGTCTATAGGCAGCAGCCTCTAATGTGCTAGTGATGGCTGTTTAATAGTCAGATGGCCTTAAGAAGAAGCTGTTTTTCAGTCTCTCGGTCCCAGCTTTAATGCACCTGTACTGACCTCACCTTCTGGATGATAGCGGGGTGAACAGGCAGTGGCTCGGGTGGTTGATGTTCTTGATTATATTTTTGGCTTCCTGTGAGATCGGGTGCTGTAGGTGTCCTGGAGGATGGGTAGTTTGCCCCCGGTAATGCGTTGGGCAGACCGCACCACCCTCTGGAGAGCCTTGCGGTTGCGGGCGGTGCAGTTGCCGTACCAGGCGGTGATACAGCCCGACAGGATGCTCTCAATTGTGCATCTATAAAAGTTTGTGAGGGTTTTAGGTGCCAAGCCACATTTCTTTAGCCTCCTGAGGTTTAAGAGGCTCTGTTGCGCCTTCTTCACCACACTGTCTGTGTGGGTGGTCCATTTTAGTTTGTCAGTGATGCGGTCCCGTCGATGTGGATAGGGGGGGTGCAACCTCTGCTGTTTCCTGAAGTCAATGATCATCTCCTTTGTTTTGTTGACGTTGAGTGAGAGGTTATTTTCCTGGCACCACACTCACAGAGCCCTCACCTCCTCCCTGTAGGCTGTCTCGTCATTGTTGGTAATCAAGCCTACTACTGTTGTGTCGTCTGTAAACTTGATGATTGAGTTGGAGGCGTGCTGCCATCTATCCACGGTTTCTGGTTAGGGTAGGTTTTAATAGTCACAGTTGGTACGACATGTCCTATACACTTCCTGATAAACCCAGTTACCGTATCAGTGTATTCGTCTAAATTATTTTCGCATGCTACCCAGAACATATCCCAGTCCGCGTGATCAAAACAATCCTGAAGCGTGGATTCCAATTGGTCAGACCAGCATTGGATAGTCCTTAGCACGGGTACTTCCTGTTTGAGTTTCTGCCTATAGGAAGGGAGAAGCAAAATGAAGTCGTGGTCAGATTTACCGAAAGGAGGGCTGGGGAGGGCCTTGTAAGCATCCCAGAAGTTTGAATAACAGTGGTCGAGTGTTTTAGCAGTGCGAGTACTACAGTCGATATGTTGATAGAACTTTGGCAGCCTAGTCCTCAAATTTGCTTTGTTAAAATCCTCAGCTTCAATAAATGCAGCCTCAGGATATGAGGTTTCCAGTTTGCATAAAGTCCAGTGAAGTTCCTTGAGGGCCGTCGTGGTATCGGCTTGAGGGGGGATATAAATGGCCGTGGCTATAACGGAGGAAAATTCTCTAGGGAGATAATATGGTCGGCATTTAATTGTGAGGTATTCTAGGTCGGGTGAACAAAAGGACTTGAGTTCCTGTATGTTACTACAATTACAGAAACATGGCTCTCTCGGGATACTCTGTCAAAATCGGTCCAGCCAGAGGGATTCTCAGTTCATCACGTTAACCGCTTAAGCGGTGTGCGCTATCTAGCAGCGATGGTAATAGAGGTACATGACAGCTATTTGACGAGACCATAAGGCTCTTTTACTTTTTTGAAGATGCACTATGCAGAAATCGCACCACCATTTCCTGATTGCTAAAATAGTTTTCCTAATTTCAGTTTATGTGACAAAACAAGCAAGTATAGTGTAGAGAATCATTGTACCATCTAAACCGCTGTGAAATATATTTTCCATAATAAAAATATTGTATTTTCAGCTGTTTGAAGCTAGTGTCCAAAACCGAAAGTAAAAGAAGTAAAAACGAAATTTAAGCACAGGAAGCATAGGAATAGTGCCCATAGAACAGATCTACAGCAGAGTGACAGATCTGTAACTCACATTTCTATGTGAATTTGGTCGGGTCTCCCAAAAAGTTACATATTGCAGCTTTATCAATTTAAGATAAACTTAAAATGTATAGACCTCATTGATATTTTTCTTTAAAAGCATGTGTGTGAAACGCATAAGCAAAAACGTGGGATTTTGTCATATATGTGAAAACATGGCTTTTGAATTTTGTCAAACGTTAGTAGCCTGTAGACTATTCAAAGATGTCATGCAATATTGGCACACTACACTTGTTCCAGAGCGGAACAAAAGTAAACCTTGAATTTCAAGGTTTAAAATATCCCTCTGGTGGCCAAGTTCACCTATTTTAAGAAATGCCATTGGTTGGTGGATATAAGTCTAAGACCTTTGATTGGCTGATACGGAATTTGCTACGGGAATTAGCATAGGGCTAAGTGTGCCAGGTTACCTAATGGGAACAGCCAACATGTAGCGTTCTATCACGTGCAACTATGTCAACGATTTTAATTTGCTGATGCAGATTTTGAGACTGAGAAAAAGTTTCAGTTGAAACTTTTTCTAATGTTCTATAAGTATGGACCCATTATCTATAGCCATCACTGTGTCTGTACACCTTTCCATTTGTTCCATTTAGATTGGCAAACAAATATGTTGGTCCCAGAAATGTCTCATTATTCCTTTCATTTTTTTCACAGGATTTTTGAATATGTGTGGGGCTTTCACAGGTAGGTATCAGATATCAAGACAGGATGTATACTGTACATCAGAATTATATGATATTCACGGTTAAGTGTATTATAGGCCTATGTACTGTATTTTACTGTGTAAATGAGACCAGTTTGTGTATCCTACAGGACTGGTGCTTTTCAACATCTCTGCTAACCTGATTAAGGTCACTACTTCCTGGGTTACGGTGTTCTCCCTCATCACAATGGTGAATACCATGGGCCTGGGAGCGTTCCTCATGTTTGGAGATGGCAATTCCGTGGACTTGTGGAATTTGTCCCAAGTCACACTTGTATGACCCACACAGAGATACTGCCAATAACTTAGTGTGTATACACTCCCCTGCATATTTATTTGGACAGTGAAGCTAAAACTTGTAATTTGTCTCTGTACCAGCATTTTGGATTTGAGATAAAATGTTTCATATGAAGTGACAGTACAGAATGTCTCCTTTTATTTGAAATTCACTTATATGTGTATTCAAGTAGTCAAAAATGTAGTATTTGGTCCGACATTCCGAGCACACAATGACTACATCGAGCTTGTGACTCTACAAATGTGTTGGATGCATTTTCAGTTTGTTTTGTTTTTGTTTCAGATCATGTAGTGCTCCATAGAAATTAATGGTAAATAATGTATTGTGTCATTTGGAGTCACTTCTATTGTAAATAAGAATATAATATGTTTCCGATCACTTATACATTAATGTGGACGCTACCATGATTACGAATGATCATAAATGAATCGTGAATGATGATAAGTGAGAAAGTTACAGGCACAAAGATCATGCCCCCAAGACATGCTAACCTGTTTTAAATTATGCCCTCTAGCACCAGGTCTGAGAATAAGATCATGTTGGGATACAATGGAACTAAGTGCCATTACAAAATAGATTTAGCTATTGAACCCATTTAAAACATCCCCAAAGCATGTTTGTTGTAACATAAAATAAGGGTTATAAAACATGTATAGTTAAATGTTTTACTTGGTAGAACTTTGTCAAAATACATTTTCGTTCTCTGAAATTGAATAGAGAAATAAAGAACTAGTAGAAAGCAACTTCATGTGCGGGTAGGCATGCACAGACTTGGGGAGGAAAAGCTCGCAGAGCATTGGTGCAGTTTCAGCACCATAGCCAGTGGACAGCGGTGGTGTTGGTGCAGCCTGGTCTCATAGTTTATAGATGTGCAGCGGACGCCAAATGCCTGGACCATTGTTTTAGGCTTAGCCTATTCTATGTATTCGATAGCCGAATATGGACCACATTCCGTAGGCCCAGTAGGCTACTACATCATTCTCCAGATCCAAAGTTGTACAGATCCAAAGGGTGTGGTTGACATCGACAGCGAGTTTACATTTGCAAAAAAATCACTTGCATCAGATATGTAAATCAATTGATGCTTTTGGTGGATAATGCTTCTAGAATTATGTTGGTATGGACATTGGACACTGACTGGTGTTTTTTATAACACTGGATTCAGGAAATAGGGTATAGGATGCTAGGCTATATCAAAGGAATTGTAATAGCCTGCGACGAATGCTCCTTCTCCAGTATTGCTGGCTGGCACTATTTGTTGTTTGTGTGTAGTAATATGCCCTTGTGGTCTTAAGAAAAATTTATTTTACTTAAAGTTACTTTGATAAAGTATAGTTCACTACATCCAAACTACTTCATGAAAAATTATCAGTATGTAAATCTGAAATGTCATAGACTACAAATTGCAATAATAGATCACTTTGGGGTCATACAGTATGTTACCAGAATGTGTATTTTAGTCTATTAAACATAAAAACTATGTTTCAAGTGAGAATAAATCAGGCCTGATGCCGAAAAATAAAGGCAATGATTACTTCACCCATATTTTATTTTTGCTAAAAGACTAACTACTGTAGTTCCAGTGGTTCAGCCTGGTCTCATAGACATTTACCAGACGCTCTTATCCAGAGCGACTTACAGTATATTTTATTTTTTTCATACTGGCCCCCCGTGGGAATCGAACCCAACATCCCTGCCGGCCATTCCCTCCCCTACCCTGGACGAATTGTGCGCCACCCCATGGGTCTCCCAGTCACGGCCTGGATTCGAACCAGGATCTCTAGTGTCACAGCCTTAGACCACTGCACCACTCGGCTAGACTAGACTAGACGTAACATAGTAAATGTAAATCAGGGACGCTCAAATTAGAATGATATGTTCAGTTTGGTATGGTTACATAAGACAGGTTACTTAACCCAAAGATTGCGAGTTCGAATGTCATCACGGACAACTTTAGCATTTTAGCTAATTAGCAACATTTCAACTACTTACTACTCCTGAGCTACTTTGCGACTACTTAGCATCTTAGCTAACCCTTCCCCTAACCTTAACCCTTTTAGCTAACCCTTCCCCTAACCCTAACCCTTTTAGCTAATCCTTCCCCATAACCCTAACCTTAACCCTTTAACCTAACTCCTAAACTTAACCCTAATCTTAACCCCTAACCCTAAATCCTAGCCTAGCTAACGTTAGCCAGCTAGCTAACATTAGCCACCTAGCCACCTAGCTAGAATTCGTAACATATACATTTAGCAAATTTGTAACATATTGTAAGTTTGCAAATTCGTAACGTATTGTACATTTAGAAAATTCGTAACATATATTGCAAATGGTAATTCGTAACATATCATATGAAATGGGTGATGGACATCCACAAATGAACACATACCATACGAAACTTAACATATACTAAATGGAGTACTACGGATTTACATACAGAATAATACAAAATGCTCTGAGACCAGGTTGCATTTATTTATGTACAGAATAATACTAAATGCTCTGAGACCAGGTTGGTTGTTGAGGTGTTATCGTCGGTGTTTATAGGTCTAACACTATTTGCCCCACAATGTGTCTATCTATCATTCAGGTAGGTTTAAGAAAGTCAGACAATTACATAATAATCGGATATTATAGTTATTATGCACACTGGAAATGAACAGTAAGCTGTTATGCAAAACGTCAACCGCTCATCTTAAAAACATTTTGCTGATGGTTTATGGTGGGGGGAGTTTGACGTCAGTTTGCTTCTAATCTTCGAGCATTGCATTCAAACGGCGGAAGAGGACGAGTCACTGGGATGGGAAGAAGAGATACAAATCCTGCTAGATTGGCTCAGAGATTATGAAAACAAAACAAGTGGACTACGCAACTACTGTTTCGGATATTCAAGGTTAATATATTGGGCAAATGTATTTGAACCGATGTCCTCTCTCCCGTCACGGCTGGAGTGGTGCTGCGGATGCCTTGATCATTGTTTTAGGTTTAGCTTAATCTGGACCATTGTTTTAGGTTTAGTTTATTCAATAGCCGAATTTGGAGTACATTCCATAGGCCTAGTAGGCAACTACATCATTCTCCAGATCCAAGGTTGTACAACAAGGGTGTAGTTGACATCGACAGCGAGGTCTCGTTTGCTAAAATCACTCGCGCATATTGGAGTCAGTGGTGCATCAGATATGTAAACGAATTGATGCTTCTGGTGGATAATGTTTCTAGAATTATAGTGGCACCCTGATGAAACTGGACCAATGTGGTATGGACATTGTACACTGACCGGTGTTTTGTCTAACGCTGCGGATTCACGAGATAGGCTAATGGATGCTAGGCTACATCAGATTAATTTTAATAGCCTGCGCCAAAGGTTCCTTCTCCAGTATTGCTGGCTGGCACTATCCGTTGTTTGTGTGTAGCGATATGCCCTTGTGGTCTCTGTCAACTTTACATGCCTGAACAAAAACAGGTGTGAGGTGAGGGAGTTTTGGAAACGGTCAGTGTTAGGGAAGCTACTGTGAAAATATAGTTGACCAATTACGTCACACTGGAAGAAGTTAATCTACACTAAAATGTATTTTCCTTAAAGTTACTTTGATAAAGTATAGTTCACTACATCCAAACTACTTCGTGAAAAATGATCAATATGTAAATCTGAAATGTCATAGACAACAAATTGCAAGAATAGGTCAATTGCAAGAATAGCCTACTTCACCCATATTTTATTTTTGCAAAAATACCAACTACTGTAGTTCCAGCAGTTCAGCCTGGTCTCATATACTAGACATAGCATAGTAAATGTAAATCAGGGACACTCAAATTATTATGATATGTTACCTTTGGCATGGAATGCAACCAAAAATAATTTTCAGAAACCCGTTACTAAAGACGGAATCATCCATGATTCATCAAATTACATTTTATACCAGTTTCAGTGTATACCAGTTTCATTTGAGGACCAGGATGTTGACAGCTGTGCCATACAGATTGCAAAATAGCTGGGAAGAGATTTTTGATGTACCGATTCCATGGCAAAGGGTGTATGAGTTTATATATAAAACGATGCAAGATTCATTTAAGACTTCGTGCTTTTCAGCTAAACTAATTGTACAGAATTCTTGCCACCAACAAAATGTTGAATATTTGGGGCATACAACCATCGCAGCTCTGCAGATTTTGTTGTGAGGATACAGAATCAATAGACCATTTGTTCTTGTATTGCCCTCAGGTAGCCATGTTTCTGGTCTCAGGTTCAGGAATGGCTGAAAAAGCATAACATTCATCTAAAATTGACCCTAGAAATAGCATTGTTGGGAGATCTGGAGAGACCTGGTCAGTCAATTACTAATATACTAATACTCTTAGTAAGCGTATTTATATATAACTCGCAATCTGTGGATTCTATTCGATTAGATAGATTCAAATTGTATGTTAAACATCACAGCATACTTGAAAGCTATATGGCGTGTAGAAATCCGAAGAGGGTGGCCAGCAGAGATCGGTGGGATGAACTGAGGGAAACAGAGGGTTGGGATGTGGAACTGGAGACAAGTGGGAGTGGAGTTGCTGGGTGGGGGATAGAATGATGGTCAAAGATAAAGGTCAAAAATAAAGTCAAAATAAACAACAACAAAAAGTATGTTTGAATGACACTGAGGGGCAACGCTGTTACATATGATGCCGCGCAGGTGCTTGTACGCACATACACATGCATATACATACTTGCATTCAAACGCACACATGTGCACTCAAACGCATAGTCGGCCTTGCCGTTTTGATTTTTGTTGGCCTTGATGTATTTTGTTTTTGTATTGTTGTTTTCGATTGTTTATCTATTTTTTCAATTTTGTTAGTGCATTGGGGGATGGTGGCTTGGGTTGGGGGTGGAGGGAGGGTCTCGGATGGTTGAGAGGCAGCTCTCGGGGAACTGTGAAGGGATCTTGGCTGGTTGGTGGCCTGGTGGTTAGGAGCTTGGGCCGGTGGCCAATAGGTCACTGGATCGGGTCCCTGATTTGACTTGGTGGAAGATCTGTCGACGTGCCCTTGGGCGTGGCGCTTGACCCTGGTTGCTCCTGTGGGTCGCTCTGGATGGGAAGTCTGCTAGATGACTGAATGTAATGTAAATGTTGAGCGGCTTCACTGCAGGTAGATTGTGTTTTAATATTTTAAAAAAATCTATAAACAGTTTGGCATGGTACATAAGACAGGTTACTTAAGGCAATAACGTGAATGTCTAGCAACCCAAAGGTTGCGTGTTAGAATCTCATTATGGACAACTTTAGCATTTTAGCAACTTTTCAACTACTTACTACTTTTTAGCTACTTTGCATGTTAGCTAACCCTTCCCCTAACCCTTTTAGCTAACCCTTTAACCTAACGCCTAAACTTAACTCCAACCCCTAGCCTAGCTAACATTAGCCTTAGCCACCTAGCTAACATTAGCCAAAAGAAATTGGAATTCGTAACATATCATACAAAAATGGATTATGGACATCCACAAATTAATACATACCAAATGAAAAACGTACCATATCATACTAAATGGAGGATCTCGGACTTACGTACAAAATAATACAACATGCTCTGAGACCAGGTTGCAGCAGTTAGCTACACCACGAAATGGCAAAAAAGTAATTAACTACTGAAAACACTACCTCGATTTCAATTTAGTTACACTACCACCAATATACTGTAGTTAAATTACTAGTTGAACTACATGTAGTTCACTACTCCCAATACTGGAAACGGTCTTGCTGGTGTTTATTGGCATTAATCGAATGAAGCAATCCACCTGCATTCTAGGTCAATTTATAGGTAAACTGCACAAGTGTTTTGGGGGTTAGGATTACCGCTTTTCGTGTTCACGGCGGACCTTGATTTAATAGCAATACAATTAAGGCACGCGGTGGATGCCAAGAGAGGAATCACGTTAACATCGATCCAAATAATTGAAGTGATTGTATTTTAAGCAATCAAACAAAACATGTCATCATCAACATAGTTACTTCATTGGTAAGAAACATAGTCTACAACTATGAACTCTTGTGATCAAACACTGGAAAAGTATATGGACACATTATTTTAAGAGTCTGTTAGCCTTGGTTTGATGTGCTGTGAATTATGTAGGCCTACAGTTGAATTTGTTTTTAAGGATCATGGAATCAAAAATAAATAAAAGGTGTTTTGGGTTTGGGACTATACCATTGGTTTCAGCAGAGAAAGTACAAGTATTTGATGTGTTTTTGACCCAGGTCTGAAATGGCAACATCCATACTTCAGGCACCACTCTCTCATATCTAACGAACAACAACAATGTGGGCTTCCCCCCCAAAGGGAAACAGGGGTACAAAGGGAAACATAGGCTACTGTAGATGCACCTTTCACTCACAATGGAACAAACCAAAAACACTTACAATAGATAGTATACCTTTAATAATGACCATGATCAAATCTAAGAATGTGATAGTGACCTTTGATACAACGCATATTAAATTCAGGGGTATCTTAAACGTTTGTTTTCTTAAATGTTCATATATTCTCACAAATACCATTATATAAATCTGATTCCCTCAATCACACTCCCCGCTGTCTTTTGCATACACATACGGACATACACAGTACAGCAAGCAGGTCCCGGAAATAAGGAAAAAAAAAGAAATCACAGATACCATATATACTATTCTCTGGGTTTTCATACACTTGACATTAAATTAGTCAAATTAATTTTAAGATTACACATTTGAGGCATTCTCAGTTAGCATTGCCAGTACATTAAAGCTTAACATTTCTGAGGATGAAGTGGAAGGGTTATAGTGACGTAAATATCAACGCTTTATTTCTGTTAAGGACAAGGAAAGAAAGAGTGACAGGGCTATCTTGATTTTAAAAGCAGTACAGTACATGCTACATTTGTCCCCAACATGACTTAAACATAGACCCCTGTTGTTGGAATGCCGGGGAACAGAGAAAAGTAACAGCTATGATTTTAAAATAACAAGGAAAGAGACAACATAATAGTATTGACCAGCTAAGAACCTGAACTCAGACAGTATGTTTTGCATTTCCACCCCATCAAGAAAAAAGAAAGGGACCTCCTTTGAGAGCGGATGTTCTAGACATCTTTCCCCTGAATCTTTTTGCTGACACACTTGAGTTACAGTACAGCAAATCTAGAGTTTCATTGACACTGTTGTCAGAAAGAAATGTTAAGGCTCCACTCTGAAAAAAGAAACAAAAATAAAACGTCTTGTATCTCTTCAACATCATTTGTTGCCACAACAGTGTTAAGCCAAGTGATACATTATTTCAAAAATATCTCTTTTTTTAAACATTAACATTTTCTAATGTCACAACCTTTCACATTATCCATTATATGCATCATTTGCAGAAGCTTTTCGCATCTTCTACCAAGCCACAAGACCACCCTCACATGGACAAGAAGGGCATAACACAACAGTTTCTTTTGATTATGCAAAATAAAACTGGCCAAGTACAGTTATCAAACATTTGTCAAGATTCAGTTATTGTTGCGTTCACTCCTCCTAAATCAGAACAACCAATACAAGCACTTAACGTTTCTCCAACACTCACACCACCACAAGTTGAACAGTCACTGAATATCAGCAGCATGTTTGATTTTTTTTTGTTGAGACGTGCAGATATTTGTTACTCATAGTTAAGGATGTGAGTGTGGGAGTATAGCAAATAAAGACCTGCCAGGCTAAAAATACAGAAGAAACAAAAGGATGAAGCAATTTGATTAAATGGAAACTGACTTCATCCCTGCGCACAACTTGGAGACTGGAAACCGGACCAGAAGCAGTGTGGCTCAAAGTTTGATGTGGGCCAAAATAAATATGAGTTTCCAATTTCTTTATGTCCTCTTTTTTTCATTATCTAAATTCCAATATGTCCATCCAAGTATAACCATTGATCAAGCTATAAGGAACATTCTTCTATTGTGGTTTACTTCGATTTTGGCGTTCCTTGGGTGGGGAGGGGAAGAAATAACAAAATTGTTACCATTCGAAAACCATTAATAAATGACATCTTCCACCCCCCACAATCGTTTATTATTTCCTTAGAGACATAGGGAACAATGTCTTGATGGGCAGAAGCCAAATAAACGGTGAAACTTCACTCAAAAGGTTATTTACCTGATCAAGTCGGGACCCTCTCTGTATTGGAGCTGGCTCATAGGTCTGTTGAAAGAAGTAACAGGCCTTTAGGGATGGTTACACCTCTTGCACAAAACAATAAAACGGCAGCAAACAAATACAAAACAGTAGACATTTGGTCTGTGATGGGACAAATCAAGCAATACAAACTCAGGTTGGCCCGACATTTTAAAAACATCCCTATGTAAAGGAGATGTACAGTGCATTCGGAAAGTATTCAGACCCCTTCTCCACATTGTTACGTTACAGCCTTATTCTAAAATGGATTAAATAAAACATTTCTCATCAACCTACACACAATACCCCATAATGACAAAGTGCAGATTTTTATAACATTTTCCTAATTTATATATTATTTACATAAGTATTCAGACCCTTTGCTATGAGACTCAAAATTGAGCTTTGGTGCATCCTGTTTCCATTGATCATCCTTGAGATGTTTCTACAAATTGATTGGAGTCCACCTGTGGTCAATTTAATTGGATTGGACACGTCTATATAAAGGTCCCACAGTTGACAGTGCATGTCAGAGCAAAAACCAAGCCATGAGGTCGAAGGAATTGTCCGTAGAGGTCCGAGACAGGATTGTGTCGAGGCACAGATCTGGGAAAGGGTGCCAAAACATTCTGCAGGATTGAAGGTCCCCAAGAACACAGTGGCCTCCATCATTCGTAAATGGAAGAAGTTTGGAACCACCAAGAATCTTCCTAGAGCTGGCCGCCCTGCCAAACTGAGCAATCGGGAGAGAAGGGCATTGGTCAGGGAGGTGACTCTGACAGAGCTCCAGAGTTCCTCTGTGGAGATGGGAGAACCTTCCAGAAGGACAACCATCTCTGCAGCACTCCACCAAATCAGGCCTTTATGGTAGAGTGGCCAGACGGAAGCCACTCCTCAGTAAAAGGCACATGACAGTCGCTTGGAGTTTGCCAAAAGGCACCTAAAGGACCATGAGAAACAAGATTTAACTCTTTGGAGGAAACCTGGCACCATCCCTATGGTGAAGCATGGTAGTGGCAGCATAATGTTGTGGGGATGTTTTTCAGTGGCAGGGACTGGAAGACTAGTCCGGATCGAGGGAAAGATGAACGGAGCAAAGTACAGAGAGATCCTTGATGAAAACCTGCTCCAGAGCGCTCAGGACCTCAAACTGGGGAAAAGGTTCACCTTCCAACAGGACATCGACCCTAAGCACACAGCCAGGACAATGCAGGAGTGTATATTTCTTTATTCTTTTAGATGTGAGTGTATTGTTAAGATATTACTGCACTGTTGGAGCTAGGAACACAAGCATTTCGCTACACCCGCAATAACATCTGCTAAATATGTGTATGAGACAAATAACATTTTATTTTATTTTGATTTGACATTATAGTGCATGGAGAATGGTCTTATTTCTATCAGGAAAAAATAAAGTAGATGCTATTTCCACTTGGAACCGGTAGGTTCGATAGACCTTATTTATGGTTTCAACGCGTGTAAAGGTGGTGGAATTATTAGGGAATTAAGTAAAGGTCAGAATAAGGCGTATCTGTAGACACACCTCCGCCACAACTTCATTTATTCGATCTCCACCCCAAACGCATAGCGGGAGAAAAGCATTTTAGAATAAGGCTGCAACGTAACTAAATGTGGAAAGAGTAAAGGGGTCTGAATACTTTCCGAATGAACTATATATATATATATATATATATATATATATATATATATATATATATATATATATATATATATATATATATATATATATATATATATATATATTATTTTATTTTTTGGGGGGGGGGTCTTTACAAAAATGGATTAAACATATCCTTAATGTATGATGAGTTAGTTCAGGATCTTTGCGATTAACAAGAGACAGTAATTATGATTACCTTTCTGACAACCTCCTCTTCTTCCTGTCTCTTCTCATAGTGGGAGAAGTCATCAAAGATGGAGGTGGTGTGTTTGTAAGTGGCAATGATCTTGAGCACCTGCTTAGCCTTCTCCAGAGGGACCTCCTGAGTGTCCCTAGAGTTGGTCACTGGCTTGTTGTCATTGTTTTCCAGCCTGATGTGCCTCAGCTGGCTATTAGGCACGTCTTTCACAAACAGCCAGTCCACGTCAAACTTGCCTTTCCACTTGTCCTGCGCCCAAACGCCAGCACTGGTGCCGTAGTCCACGGGCGAGAGCATCTCTGCCACGCCACAGAAGTGGCCGCTGCCATTGACGCTGAACAGCAAATAGACAGGGCCTTTGGCATTGATGGCACGGAAGGCTGAGTCCAGACGCTTGTTACCGTGCTCTGTACTGCACCAGATGGAGTATTTGATGGAGCGGTGGATGTCGTCCTCAGAGTAGCTCTTGATGATGAACACGCGGCCGTTCTTCAGGTTCCAGTCAAACTCCTTAGGGTTGTAGCTGTGGGCAGCCCGCAGATTCTCCAAAACAGGGTGGTTCTCTAGACCTGGGCCAGAACCTGGAGGCACACCTCCACCCCCTCCGCATCCATTCCCAACACCCCCACCACTAGAGGAACTGCTGCTGTCCATGCTGCCCCCACTGTAGCCCGGGTTACGGTTGCGTGGGGCAACCCAGCGGGTCTGAGGGGGTGGGTCTGAGTTGTGGTTCTGGTATGACTGCGGGGGGGGCGGGCCCATGGTCATCTGCTGCACAAGGGACTGGGCAGATTGAATGGACTGCTGAGGGGGAGGGGGGAGCCCGTGGGGGAGGTGGGCGTGGCCATGAGAGTGGAGCTGCTGCTGCTGTTGGTGGGGCAGCGGAGGGGCCACTTTGCTTATAGGCCCCTTGTTATCCCATGTCCCAATGTCCATGTTGTGTTTGATGGGTGGTGGTGGCAGGGCTCCCCCCATGGGCATGCCTGGCTTGGCCTTCAGCTGCTGTGGCTTGGCTGGTTTGCTGGCGATAGCAGCCCAGGACGTGGGCTTAGGAGCGGGCATGCCAATTGGTGTTCCACCGTTGCCTGTAGAAACAGCCTGAGCCACAGCACCACCGCCGATCACAGAGCCCACACTCTTCACGCCTGAGCCATTGCCCGACACATCCCCACCTATCTTTAGCCCCAGCATCCCCTGCTCCAGGCTGTTCATGCCTGGTGCCTTGCTCAGAGTGTCACTGTGGAACCCTGTCTGGCCATCAGAGACTAGTGTGCCCCCCAGGGAGCTGGGAGGGTAGCTGTAGCTGCCCCCATAGGCTGAACTCTGAGTCTGCTGGCCTTGAGACCCACTGGTACCCCAGGTGGAGAAGGCCGGGTTCTCAGGGAAAAAGTTAAACCTATGTGGGTAGATGCTGTTGCCAAGCCCCCCAGGCTGGCCAAACACAGTGTCATGCATGAAGTGGTGGTCTCCATTGCTGAGGGGCGCATATGGGGTCAGGTAAGGGATAGGGGGGTCGCCACCGGTGGACCAAGGGGCCTCGCTCAGGGGGTAGGGGAATCCAATGGAGGGGGCATAGTAACTGGACAGGTAAGGGTCAGTCATGGATTGGTAGCTGTTGTTCTAGAAAGAGTGTAAATACAATTTGTTGTTGAAATCCTGATATATCAAACTAAATATCAACATGACCTACCACCACCAAAACTCCAATGACCGTTAGCTTATACCCCAAAAATCCATATTTTGGGACCAAAGGGCCATGCGTGCAGTGCTTAAGGCATCATCTTTAATTATGTCAATGGTAATAATATCTGTTAACAGTGTAGCCAAGCAAAACTCCTGTCCTCCTGTGAGACAGTATTGATTTTTGGTCTTCCCCTGCAGCTAAGTCACATTTTCCCCTTCTAATTCAGACAGATACACACATTTCAAAACTCACTCACCTGATTGGATTGGCCAGTGAGATAGGGCTCAAAGTCATTATCATGTACAGTTTCCTTCTGGTGGAGTGAGCCATTTTGCACTGAAACTGGAAAGACTGATAGTAGGGTTATTTATCAATGTGTATGTCAAATAAACAGACAAACACACACTTACATGTCTCTCCTTCATTCAATAAACATCAATATATGCATGAGAAGACCATAGAAATCTGATGTTAGCAATGTTGTTCTGCAGTCAGTACTGACTAACACTTGGGTGTGTAAAAGCTGTAAGACATAAAATGCATAAGACATGCATCACTGAAATTGTCAGAAAGTGGTGTGTTGACCGTTACATAGAATTTGGATCGCACGAGCCAGCATTGTATTTACACCGCAGGTGCATTGTTTGTAACTCAGTCCGTGCATGGTCAGTGCTCGCTACCGGCAACCAGCTGAGCAATCGCCGTATACCTAACTAGTCACACAAATTATCTAGCTAACGTTAACCACAGTGATCTTACCTTTAGCGTCTTGTCCTTTTGCATTCTTCATTCCCGTGTAATTGGTTAACATGTAAATGAGAGAAAATCAACGTTTTAGCGGTCTAATTAACATCCAACACACTCGCTGAAAATTAGAAGCTCGCTTACATTTACGTTAGCTACCCAACACGTTACTAGCTAGCTAACGTTAGCTATGTAAACACGTCATTGCGTTAGCACAGAACCACAACTTGCTAGAACTGCAACAGCTGAAACTGTTTCTGCCAATATTAATAAGGAGAATACATATGAAATACATAACGTTAGCTAGTTAACGTTAGCTAAAAGCCTAAGTGCTAGGAACGAAACGTGGCGATACCTTCTAATTATTATTGGTATAAAAGTATGATTTATTAAATGGTAGCTAGCAGCTAACCTGCTAACTAAATTGGAGTTAACGTTAGCTAGCTAGATAGCATCTCAGCAATGGCAACGGGTGAATTGGGCGCACAATCAACCCCCTTTCCTCAATGCAAGGCCTTCTTGACGCTGAGTGGATTTTTTCTGGAAAATACAGTCTGCCTACCTGAGGGTCAATACTTGTAGCAGACATAATTCATGAAGCAAGCCACTGGATTTGTGTAGAGCGTTTCAATTAGACGTGTTCCCTCAAAACCTGCGTTTTATTCGTATCCCAGAACAGTAGCTAGCTAGCTATTCAGCAAGATTTTTTCCTTCGTTACAGTCAGCAGCAAGCTAACTCAAACTACTGTTCCAAGGCTCAATTCTGCCAGTCCCCCTATGTTTACGTAAATCCAATTTGGAGATAGTCCTGGTGGTTTCGAAGGGTCCACTGTTAGGATTAATCCAATGAGGGTTGTATTTTTGCTTTTTCCACCAAATACCAAATTGCAGTTATTCTGCTGATGGCCCTGTTCACTTCCCCCAATAGCAGGTTCATCCGGGGTCTAAATGAAGGGGATTTACGTCAGCGGCACACCAGGCGCGGTGCATCAATGACAAAACGTCGGAAGTCATGCCTCTTCAATAGGAGGACTGCGGTAATCGCGTTTCAGAAGCATCAATTGTGATCTTTAATGCTCTGCCGCGATGACGAGTCAGCGCGCTAACCAATCCAACGGAAGAGTGATGGGGACGTTCTGAAAGGGGCCGATTTATTTGAGGCACAATCTACTAGATTTAAATTAAGATTTTGATAATAACATTTCAAACTTTCACACTAGAGGAAATACTCTCAATAGCAATTTAGATATCATGTACATTATCTTCACGACTGCAAGACACTTGAGTTGGCTTACGTGAAGTTACTACAAAGATTATGTCTAAAACATTGCAGTGAAGCCATTTAGTGACTTTTATTTCCACTCACACTTTTTAAAGACAATTATTCTGTTGTGTTTCTCACAAACATTAAGTTATATCTTTGTTATAAGTGCTTCATAGAGAGAATGTAAAGCTGCATGTATTTATCATAGCCTCCAAGTAGACCTACACCCCTGCAATAATTTTATAACATTGGAATTTGATGGACTGGACTCTGTGAGTCGCGACTTCAATAATATACAGTGATACTCACTGACCGAGCCAATGGTTAACATGTTATTTAAAAAAAAAAGTCAATAGTAAGGCAAGTAAATGAGGAATATGACACAAAACATACCTGCACACATTGGCTAAAAGAAAAGCACAGTTTATTTAAACAAAATTCACTTAAAGATACAGTCAGGGCCTTTTTCCACCAGTGGCCAGGGGCGGTGTGTTCATTAGGGCGATATGGGCGACGCACTGCCAAACGGGAAAAGGAAGGGATTTTTTTTCTAATCAATTATATCACGGCAACAGTAGTTATCAGTGTTCTAATCTAGACGTCTGATCTGCCACTAAATGTCCAATCAGGCTAAAGTCGTGCTTCAAATGGCCCCGCCCTTTTGCGGGCGATTTCAGTCAGGTTGAAAATCGCCCCCAGAAGTCTCTCATAGACTCTCATGTAAAATCTTTTTTTTCAAATATCAGAGCTTTCAATACAATCTCTATGGGTTCGGGAGGGCTTGCACTTACGCGCTTTCGTCATACGTAACATAACCATGAACGTAACTAAGAAAAGAGCGGGTAGCAGCGTCAATCAATTCACGAACTACTGTCAAGATGGCTAGCGTTCAGTGCAACTCGATTGTCTCTTTGAAAGAAGTTCCTTTTTGTCGCGAACAAATCAAGATAAATTGGCAACGAAACAATTAGGACCTCCCAGACCAAATTTAATAATTCAACAGGTTTCTACTAAAGGGGGAAAGTCCTACACCCGAGGATTTTCCAAAAATTGGTACGAACGAAAAACCTGGCTAGCAGGCTGCGATGTAGCTAATGCAGTCTTCTGCTACCCCTGCTTACTCTTTCACCCTGAAGGCGGCACGGCAGACAGCACCGCTTGGACAGCGACTGGTGTAACGGACATGCACCATCTTTCAGAAAAGATTAAGAAACATGAGCTGTCAAAGACCCACATGGATAGCTGTTTGAGATTGTCTGCTTTGGGGAGAGTGAACATTGCCACTCAACTGGATGAGGGATACAGGCTAGCTGTCCGCCGCCACAACGATGAGGTTAGCAAGAACCGCCACATCCTCAGCCGGCTAATCCAGTGTGTGAAGTTTTGCGGAGTGTTTGAGTTAGCTTTGCGAGGCAAAGATGAAACTGAGGGCTCCACCAACCCTGGTATTTTTCTTGGACTTGTCAACTTTGTGGCACAATTAGATGAGGTGTTTTATGGAAATGCATATTGTTTATGCAGTGTTGAGGAATGTGAAAGAACACCCTTGATTATTTTTACTGTGATAACTTATTTTGCTTTTGTAAGCCAACACTTTTGAGATCAGTCAATAAATGCTTCTGGTATTGACTTATATGCTGCCCCTGTCTTCATGTTGTTGCTGGACATATATTTTTTAAAATGTGTGTAGGTCACCTAAATCATCAGAAAAATTGCCCCCCCTGAGAATTTTTTCAGGAGCCGCCACTGCCAGTGGCATGTCAATTCGAACAAAATTCAGAGGTAGGACTAAACAAATAGAATATGCTTTTTTACATGACAACCACTGACATTAGCTAATTTATATCACAATATCTTTATTTTCCTCTGCTATCTGGAATCTAATGTATGAACTGCGCACAGGCGCACACACATACACACACACACACACATACACATTTACACACTTATACCTTCACATAGGTCCAAATCCTCACTATAAATCTGTCTACATAACTTTGATAATTTGCACGTGACTCAAATGTTCATGCAAATCTCCTATTAACATCAATGTAGGACACACAATTATAGGGTTTGGTCCATTTTCAATGGTATGCGTAAATGCATATTTTTTTACAGTGCCATTATGTCATAATACAACAAATACCATTCCCTGTACACTGATACATGTTATGTCAGAATTATTAGTAGTTTTCTGATTGTATCTGTATTGACCTATAGCCTGCAGGGTGCCACTCTGTTTTTTCTCCTCTCTTGCCAACTTCATATGGAATTGTCATGCCAAACAGCTTGACAATGACATTGGAGTAGGCAAAAGCACAAACAGATCTGGGACCAGGCTAGTATTGACCATAACTGCACTGAACAGAGAACTCCTGTTGGTGTAGGCTAGTATGCATTAAGAGTGCTGGGAGGCAGAGGAATTATGTTTTGAGCAGTGTGGGGATGTCTTCTGTTTCAGTGACTGGAGATATGATCTCACTCTTCCAAAATAGGTATTTCACTCTGTCATTCCTCTTCTGCCCTCCTTGCCTGTCAGTCATTTTCAACCCACTTGCAAGCCTTTTCTTATAGTCTGTAAAACAAAACATGATGGTAAGGTAACTGCACAGTCTCAGACAGAAACATACTGAGTACATACTTCAATATCCAATGTGTGCACACACACACACACACACACACATACACGCACACACACGTATGTGTGTGGTCTGATACTGTGTGTGCCGAATATGTGTGATTTTGTTCCCCCTTTGAAAATAATGGTACTTACAGCCCAATGGTACACTATAAATACTGCGGCGATGGTTTAGATGGATAATGAACCCCACCAATGAAATTAACTGAAAAAGAAAATCCAATTATATGAATAAATATAAAATGATGCAATACTAATTTAATCAATGAACTTTTTGGATGGAAGCGTCACTTTTGAGCTCTAGACAGTTTAAACCAACTCTTAAATAAAAGGGCATAAATTATTAAAACAAGTGAAACATAACAAATAAAAAAGGATAAACAAGGCCTGTGACATTACCAGCATCGCGCAATTTTTTCCATGGCAAAAATGAAACCATGAAGCAGACTAAACTCTCTCTTTGGTCCTTTACAAACCTGCTATATGTAAAATAGTGTGTGCTATAGCTTGGGAAATACATGAATGTGACTCTGGATGACAACATAATGATGTTTGTTTCCAACATTAGGGCGGTTTTTCTAAAGAAGTTAAATCCGATCCGTGTTTTGTTTCCTTGCCACGATACTAACGTGTGTCGCAAAACTGGTATTGTCCCGGCCCTACTTGACAGTATTACATGTGGCTGTGACCTTATGCCGTACTATCTGTTCTGTACTATGTGTGTCAAATTGTGTATGTGTTTTCTTTGTAAAGTGTGTTGTGACATGTGTAAAATGCACTTTAAATTCACATACAGCTGTCCTCCTCCTCTGTGAAGGTGCTGACCACATAGCAGGCATAGACCAATCCCAAGAGCTGTAGGCACAAACACAGAGACCACCAGTTCAACATTCAAATCAAATTTTATTTGTCACATGCGCCGAATACAACAGGTGTAGACTTTACCGTGAAATGCTTACTTACGAGCCCTTCCCCAACAATTAAAAAGTAAGAAAATTAGCAAATAAAAATAGAAAATAGTAATACAATAAATAACAATAATGAGGTAGTTGAGGTAATATGTACATGTAGGTAGGGGTAAAAGTGACTAGGCAATCAGGATAGATAATAAACAGAGTAGCAGCAGTGTATGTGAAGAGTGTGAAAGTGTGTTTATGTGTGTGTGTGTGTGGCGTCAATATGCATGTGTGTGTGTGAGCATATGTGTGTGAGCATATGTAGTGTGTGTGTGTGTGTGTGTGTGTGTGTGTTGGAGTGTCAGTGTAAGTATGTGTGAGTGTGTGGGTAACATGTAACATTACATTCCAATGAAGCCCACCACATGGGTATGTTCTGAATTTATTTCATTGTGTGTTTGTGTGTAAGAGAGAGAGCAAGAGAGAGTACTCACAGAGATTAGGAGTTGTATGATACAGTGTAGGAACTCTTATGTATTGGTATTCCAGCCAGCATCCCAGAGCAGAGATGAGTTTTGGGCTCTCCAGACTCTGCCATCTAGTGGCATGAAGGTCCCTGTCGTCACAGCCTGGCCCGTTGTCTTTCCACCATGAACGTTGTGAGGATACACCCAGGGATAGCAGGTCGCTCTCCTGCAGTGACACAGCATATGGGCTGTTCATGTTCAAATCACATTTTATTTGTCACATGTGCCGAATACAACAGGTGTAGACCTTACCGTGAATGCTTACTTACAAGCCCTTAACCAACAATGCAGTTGAAAGAAAATAAAGCTAAGAAAAACTAAAGTAAATAAATATATAAATTAAATAAAAGTAACACAATAAAATAACAATAATGAGGCTATATACAGGGGGTACCGGTACCGAGTCAATGTGTGGGGGTACAGGTTAGCCGAGGTAATTTGTACATGTAGGTAGGGGTAAAGTGACTATGCATAGATAATAAACAGCGAGTAGCAGCAGTGTGTTTGGACCATGATAGTTTGTTGGTGATGTGGACACCAAGGAACTTGAAACTCTCGACCCGCTCCACTACAGCCCCGTCGATATGAATGGGGGCATGTTCGGCCCTCCTTTTCCTGTAGTCCTCGATCATCGCCTTTGTCTTGCTCACGTTGAGGGAGAGGTTGTTGTCCTGGCACCACACTGCCAGGTCTCTGACCTTGTCAGTAGCTGAGTGTAGATGCGGTGAGGAAATCAAGCGCAGGAAACACGGGCGTTCGTCAACAGACTTTAGTTAACAAAATGCAGCACCAAACAGGCGAACAGCCAACCCAACCGGGAGGCAAAATACAAATTACGCACAACACACACAGTGCGTAAAAATGAAGATAGCGCACACAGTGCGGACTCTCGGAAAACAACAAACACGAGAGTAATACAAAAGAGCAACAGCTTGACAATAAACAATACCACATAACACCTGCCCCCACACACGAAAACTAAATAGGCAACCAAATCAAACACTAACAAGGGACAGGTGTACAAACAGACAAAACCAAACAAACATGAAACATCGAACGGTGGCAGCTAGTACTCCGGGGACGACGACCGCCGAAGCCTGCCCGAAACAAGGAGGAGGAGCAGCCTCGGCCGAAACCGTGACAGACCTCCTCCCTATAGGCTGTCTCATCGTTGTCTGTGATCAGGCCTACCACTGTTGTGTCGTCAGCAAACTTTAATGATGGTGTTGGAGTCATGCTTGGCCACGCAGTCGTGGGTGAACATGGAGTACAGGAGGGGACTAAGCATGCACCCCTGAGGGGCCCTCGTGTTGAGGATCAGCGTGGCAGATGTGTTGTTGCCTACCCTTACCACCTGGGGGCGGCTGTCCAGTTGCAGAGGGAGGTTTTTAGTCCCAGGGTCCTTAGCTTAGTGATGAGCTTTGTGGGCACTATGGTGTTGAACGCTGAACTGTAAAGCATGTTTATGTATTTATGGTATGTAATTGTTTGGGAAAAGAAAGACTGATTGATGCAGTGCCAAAATAATACACAATTCAAGGTGAAGCAAATTTATTACTTGATAGCGGGTCTGAATATTAGTGACCAATACCTTGGAAAGGCCTCCCAGGTCCAAATAGAGACAGCTCACAAAGACATTCCACGCCACCCAAGGTAATGTCCACAGCAGGTACTGAGGGATTAAAATATATTTGATGATCATTTTAGACACATAATGTCTATCTATTTGTATGGAGGCAAATCTCTATACATGACACAATTGTAACAGTGGCCAATGCTGTTCCACAATAGTTATACAAATGGCTTTGCCTTCCACACGTACAGTTCCATTCTTCTATGAAGAATAGGCACATTTCATGGAATTATCCATGTTGATTTCAAGGTGTAATTTGTAAGTAAATACAGTACACTGCATTTAAACTTGCCTATGTAATAACCATTTAATGACATAACTTTCTCGACTTTTAATATAACGTGGGGTCAATATTTATATTTGCAGCACATAAACATTCTTACATTACAGGTGATCCCTTACAGCTCTTGTACATTGGATTATGAATTAACAGTAATATTTCAGTGAGGACTGAAAATTGCTTTTATTTGTCTTAGACAAAAACACAACATTATCCATTGTATGATAGCCTGGGGCAGATTAACACAAAAATAGTGTGGCCTAGATGTGACTTACTAGAGCAATGTAGCGTGGTCTGTACTGAATGGTGCCAAAGAGGCAGAGGATAACCATGATTATGTGCAGGAAGTTGACCATGATGGGAGTCCACTGGTACCCAAGGAAGTCAAAAGCCTGCCTCTCTAATGCTGTCATCTGGGATGTCAAAGGGAGAGAGCAGGAGGGGCAGAAAGAGATGGTGGGTTAAGAATCTCTATGACATGTATTATGCATGATGAAGCATCTTATCAAGTCATCCACTCACTGCTTCAAGACTCTCCAGATATTCTAATCTAAACAGTTGGTTCTGAATTGATGGATGGTGGTGTTAAACGGTCATCTCCCTACAAAGCATTCACTAGATTATTTTTTCCCCATGCTGACTGCTCTCTCTGGGTTGTCAAGGTAACTGAGCCACTGGGACAAACCATGTTGCAGGGAGAGGGGCAGAGCAGGGATGTGAATTCTGTCCTCTGAGGTCGCCTTCTCAATCACTCAAAAGGGGGGTAGGGTGGGAAGAAAGAGCGGGACAAAGTGGGACTAAGGTTCAGGCAGAGTGGGGTTTGGCTCCCTTTCCCCATTGGTAACTCATGCAAGCAAGATAAACATGCATCTTTTTGTATTCTAAAAGCACACAATCAATTATTTTATTTTCAGTGTTGACCCATAGCTTGTAGTAATGGTGAGCATGAATACAAAAATCTTAATTTAAAAAAAATATGTTGGAGAGAAAGATGAATTTATGTTTGATTTATGTTTTATTGATGTGTAACATTTATATAATAATAATACACTTAAATTAGTTTTCTCAGCACACAATATGAATGGCCAATTATTGCATAATTTTACTTCAAATTTGTTTAATTCAATTTAGTTGTATAAGGAAATGTGGTCCTCTGTAGCTCCAGGGTAGTGGGTTCGATCCCCGGGACCACCCATACGTAAAAATGTATGCACACATGACTGTAAGTCGCTTTGGATAAAAGCGTCTGCTAAATGGCATATTATTATTATATTATTATGAAATGGAAAGACTATTTGACTGGTGTGTCGTGGGAACTCTAATTTACACGTTTATCTCAAACTTGCAAAATGTGGCTACTTCGTTTTGTCGTTCCAAAAACAATTTCAACAACATCAGCTAGCAGAAGTGGCAGTAATCGTTGAATAGAAGTAAATCAAGGCTATGGTAGCAGGTGTTTTTTGAAAGTCTGTATAGACATACCATCATCGCAGAATAATGAACTCACCACTTGGAGAGTGGTAGCTCAGTTGGTAGAGCATGGCGTTTGCAACGCCAGGGTTGTGGGTTCCATTCCCACGGGGGGCCAGTATGAAGAAGAAAAAAAAAATTATGCACTCACTAACTGTAAGTCGCTCTGGATAAGAGCGTCTGCTAAATGACTATAAATGTTTTTTTGTTTTGTTTTTTAATGCAGAGGAAGATCAGCATACATCGTCATCGTCTCTTTCTGCATAAACGGGTTCCAAACAGGCGAATCGAAACAGCAAAGCAACTTTTTATAAATTAATAGGGGCAAATTGAATAGTCCTTCCCATATCCAAACATTTAGCAGACGCTCTTATCCAGAGTGACTTACAAATTGAAACAAGCTCTCCCGTCCGGGGACGTGTCGTGGTTTGCGGTGGTGGAACAAAACTAGCTGAGAAGGAAAAACACATAGGACTGTTACAACGAGGGGGAGGGTAGGGGGCATAGTAATTGCCCTACACGGATGCTCTGGTAGGTGTGGCGCTAAGGACGCTCTACCCTGCACTAGTGGAAGACACCAGTAGTTGGTGGTGCTGGTGGAAGGGACAATGAATTAACGTTTAGTAGCCTATATGTGCACAGGACCAAGAACATTTTTGGGCTCAGTGATATTTTCTCAAAAACAAATATTTGTCCATTCTTTCCACCCAAATTGTTCACTTTCAAGCAACCCTCACCTGGGGTCATTTACAAACATTGCATAGGCCCACAGGACCTAAAACAACTGGTTCCTATGGACCATGGAAGTACTACAAAGGCATGTCCAACTCATATTGAAGCCTATAACCCAAACAGGAAAACGCTTGCACAGAAAAACCCGCGTTAGGGCGGTGCTGAAGGATAGCGCCACTCAATAGACCAGGTTGGAATCGTTGTGATGATTTGTCAGCACTTTGTCAAACGGGTGTTCTATTACTGTGACACAGTAAAATACAGAATAATAATTATTTGGTTTCATCCAGTGATGTGATAACACAGCCTGATCAACCAAATTATGACCCGTCCTTGGTGATTACAAAGCATTTGGCTAACACTCACCACATTATTATTACACATTTATAAGCCTACACATGGTCATCTATTTCACCTCAGACGTCCACATCAATGTGATGGCTTAGATTGAAAGGTTATGCCAATCTCCACGCGCTCCATTCACCGCACTTCTCCATCCTTCCGAGGGATGACGCTAGAAGCAAAACACAAATTCATAATTGGGGTTCTCCAGTTCTCTCTGTCACATGGCTATACCACTGAACTGAGGAATAGAGTGTAGAGATGGAGGGGGCTTGAGAAACTGTGGTGGAAAATCTGACGGTTCGATACAACACAGGGGATACAGCGGAAAATAGTTAATCTGTCTGCTTGCTTTGCTTTTCGACTTGGAAAGCGGGGCGCATGCATAGCGGGTGCAAGGGGGGCGGAGGTGTCCAAAAATGCCAAATGCAATGCTGCATTAGGCTAATGTTTTCTCACACAAGAGGCTCCAGTTATCGCCTTTAATTGATTATGCTAGCGGGGAGTGGATGGTCTGAGTGGAAGCAGAAATTGAAGGAACAGACCAAAGTGGACGCTGCGCGCCGTCGCGCCTCCCGAATCTCTGAGCTGAGTGAGTATGAGATGAGCTCCTGGCGCAATGCTCTGCCTCGAACATGTCTTTCTATCAGCATGTGGGATTGTCATATATCCACATAATTTGATTATAGATTTTCTGCTGACATAAATTTGATTAGCTTATTCATATTTTTCAATATGATCATTGATTGGTAAGCTAAATGCATTGCTCCTCGCGATTTTTTCTTTGTGTTCACAGGGTCCCTTACCTTTATTTCCAGTGGTCATGCATTTAATAGAGCAGACACGTGTGCAACAGCCACAATATCACTGCATTGCCTGGCTTTCGTGATTAGACATCTAATTAACCGATTCATCAGAGAACCTCAATGCAATTGCATGCGAGCATTATGGAAACGTTTATGTGTAGGCTAGGCTACGTTTACATCGCATGCTTAGTATTCGAGAGGCTTCTGTGAATCATAAAGATAATTAACATTAGACCGATATTTTTGTTTGATAAGAGATCACCAAGCTTGGTCAGTGAATGAGAACACGCACACATGACAATCACTGCATCGATTCTCATGTGTGTGTGTGTCTCTGAACCTTTTTTGTGATTCTTTCAAATGCCTTGGCACGGTCAAATTCGCCTCGCGTGTTCACACCCAGTCTTCTCTGTCATGGCAAGTGTCATGGTGTGCCAGCCATGCCTGCTCGGTGTTTGGTCTCTAACCTGTTGTCTCCGGAATCACTGCAGTTTGAGCTGTCGGGGTTCTGGATGAGATGTTAAAACCCAACCAGCCTATGAGAGAGTCGCGGTGTGCAGTGCAGGCAAGGGCGCAAATCATTAGGCTCACATAGCAGGCTACTGGACTGATGCTTAATGAAGAGGTTGAATATGAAACATTGTGTGTAGCCTACTTGTGGAGAAGACGAAATACATTTGAGTTTGCTACAGGATAAAATGTAGCAAAGGAGGTGGTGGTTTGGGATTTGCTTTTGTCAGCATCATAGGGTGCACACACATTGTGGCTCAATGTGCTCATGGTGTCTCTCTCTCTCTCTCTCTCTCTCTCTCTCTCTCTCTCTCTCTGTGTGTGTGTGTGTGTGTGTGTGTGTGTGTGTCTGTATGTGTGTGTGTGGCTGGAATGACTCACAGATAAAAGGTGGGGCTGCTCTCCACATCATCTCCCAATTGATTGATCAGGACTTAAGTGCTATGCTTGCTTTGGCCATGGGAGTTCAGGACATAGAGAGAATAGAGACAATGTATCTGTTGGTATATGAGTGTGTGTGTGTGTGTGTGTGTGTGTGTGTGTGTGTGTGTGTGTGTGTGTGTGTGTGTGTGTGTGTGTCAGGGTTGGGCTCATTTCAGGATTTTGGAATTGACTCCCAATCAACTCATGAGTTGAAATTCAAATTGAATTGGCCACAACCCACAGGATGTAGAATTAGAATTTGAGCTTGAGTGACAGGAAGTAGAATTGAATTCAGTGCAATTCAAATAAATTCCACTCAGCCATAGAACATGAGAGTTTCATTGAATCTGACAGGTCACACTTCCAGATACCAAAGAATATATCACTTTTCTCTGGAAACAATGTTTATATACAGTGGGCTCCAAAATTACTGGCACCCCTGACTGGCAATGCACAAACAATACTTAAAAAAATATAAACAATATAATTATAGAGATAAACTCAAAGTACCAACATGTGAGAAATACTGTACTATATTAATGTTTCAATGGAACCAACCAAAATCATAAAATTATTTAATACAAAATAAATGTCACCAAAATCAAGGTTTCATAATTATTGGCACTCCTCATTTAGTACTTAGTGCAACCACCTCTGGCAAGGATTGTCACGGTTCAGACAGACGACAAGAGGACCACAATTGCGTCACACCAGAAAGTTTATTAAAACTTAAGGGAAAAGGGAAGTAGGGAGTGAGTGAAGGCTCCAGGGGTTATCCCGTCCAATGTGCTGGGTCTGTGCCCCCCAGTGGCAGCGATGCGTCCGATGACGCCGGTGGTTGGTGGTCCAGAAGTCCTGGGGGGAGGAAACACAGACACAACGGGGCGGATGAAACAAGGCAGAAGTACAGTTCAAGGGAAATCCAAATACGTTGTAGCAAGGCAGAAGGCTGGTCAGAGTTACCGGGGTCGAAGAGTAGTCAGGAGTCGTAATGGCAGAAAGCCGGTCTGGTTTTCCTGGGGCAGAAGAGTATCCAAGAATCAGGCAGGTCCGGGGTCACAAAACAAGGGTGAGCCAGAAGCGCGAGCACACAGGTTCCGGGTGTGAGCTTTGCAGACGATCTGACAAAGGAGAGCTGAAAGACAGGACTTTAAATACTGGGAGAGGTTAGTGGGTAATGCAGCGCAGCTGGCAGAGTAATTAGAGCCGAGCAGAGCAGGGACAGGTGGAGCTAGTTAGGCTGAGTAGAGAGAGAGAGATGAGCAGAGTGGAAGATAGTGGAAACACATTAAGGTGGTAACCCGGTGGAGTGAGAGGGCTCATGACAGAACCCCCAAGGGACGGCCCCAGAAGTCCCAAGAGCAACACCACGCCGGGCGGGAGGAGGGGAGCCGGAGGAGGGCTAGAACTCCTCCGAACGGTCCGAGCGAACGCCCTCATCCTCGGAGGAAGCCGGAGGGCCGTGGTCGGGAGATGGGACAGGTCCCGAGACAGGATCAGGCACAGGACAGGAAGCCGAGCGGGCAGGACGGTTAGGGATCCCTCTGGGGCGGCCCCTACGGATTGCAGGTTGATCAGGATGCCGTTGGTGGAAGGCGGTGATGAGAGTCCTATCCACAATCCGACTAGCTGGCACCCAGGTCCTTTCCTCAGGTCCATAGCCCTCCCAGTCAATGAGGTACTGGAGACCCCTACCCCTCCGTCTGGACCGAAGCAGGCGGCGGACGGTGTAAACCAGACCACCATCGACGAGCTGTGGAGGAGGAGGACAAGGCGCAGCAGGGACCAGCGGACTCTCATGAATGGGCTTAATCTTAGACACATGGAAAGTGGGGTGCACCCTCATGGAATTAGGCAGTTGGAGCCGGACAGCAGTTGGGCTAATCACTCTTATGATAGGGAATGGGCCAATGAACCGAGGTGCCAACTTCTGCGACTCCACCCTGAGTGGCAGGTTCCTTGACGACAACCACACCCTTTGACCAACATGGTAGGTGGGAGCAGGGATTCTCCGACGGTTGGCCCCGGTAGTGTAGCTGGCAACGGATCTGAGAAGTGTGGCTCGGGCCTGTGACCAGGTGCGGCGACATCGACGGGCAAACGCAAGTGCAGATGGGCAAGTAACCTCCCCTTCCTGACTGGCAAATAGAGGAGGCTGGTATCCATAAACACATTGGAAAGGGGACATACCGATGGCAGAGCAGGTCAGAGAATTGTGTGCGTACTCCACCCATGTCAATTGCTGCGACCAGGAGTGGGGGTTGCGTGAAGTCATGCATCGCAGTGCCTTCTCGAGCTCCTGATTTGCCCGCTCTGACTGCCCATTGGATTGGGGATGGAATCCGGAAGTCAGACTGACTGTGGCTCCCAGCAGGTGACAGAACTCCTTCCAAAAAGCGGAGGAGAATTGTGGACCACGGTCAGAAACTACATCCTTTGGCAGTCCGTGGATCCGGAAGACGTGTTCCAGGACCACCTGGGCGGTCTCCTTGGCGGTTGGGAGCTTGGGGAGGGGAATGAAGTGTGCCATCTTGCTGAATCGGTCAACTATGGTGAGAATGACGGTCTTGCCCCTTGAAGGGGGCAGCCCCGTGACAAAGTCAAGGGCGATGTGAGACCAGGGACGTCTGGGCACAGGCAGGGGCTGCAGCAATCCGGCTGGGGGCTGGCAGGACGACTTGTGTTGGTTGCAGATGGGGCAGGCTTGGACGAATTCCCGTACATCCTTTCTCAGAGCGGGCCACCAGAACCTCTGGGCGAGCAGGTTGTAAGTGCGGGTGGAGCCAGGGTGACAAGCTAGGCGGGAGTCATGTCCCCACTGAACGACCTGGGACCTTAGGTTTTCGGGGACAAAAAGGCGGTCAGCTGGGCAAGTGCTGGGACCGGGCTGGTTACGGAGAGCTTCCAGCACCTGTTCCTCAACAGCCCAGGTCAGAGCTGCTACGATGCAGGGACTTGGCAGAATCGACACAGGATCCTTGGAGGGGTTGTCATCCTTCTGGAATTGACGGGAGAGGGCGTCTGGCTTGGTGTTGCGTGATCCAGGCCGGTATGACAGAGTGAAATTAAACCTGGTGAAGAACAGGGCCCAGCGGGACTGCCTGGAGTTCAACCGTTTGGCCGTGCGGATGTACTCCAAGTTCTTATGATCGGTCCAAACGAGAAATGGAATGGTGGACCCCTCCAGCCAGTGACGCCACTCCTCCAAGGCAAGCTTCACAGCCAGCAGCTCTCGGTTCCCTATGTCGTAATTGCACTCAGAGGGCGACAACCGACGTGAGAAAAAGGCACAGGGATGGAGCTTCCTATCCTCCGCAGCCCACTGAGAAATCACAGCACCAACTCCCACATCCGAGGCGTCCACCTCCACAATGAATTGCCGGTCCACGTCAGGCATCTGGAGGATGGGAGCGGAGGTGAACCTTACCTTGAGGGTACTGAAGGCCTTGTCGGCTGCTGGGGTCCAGGTGAAGGGTTGCTTGGTGCTGGTTAGAGCAGTGAGAGGGGCAGCAACGGTACTGTAGTTCCGGATAAACTTTCTATAGAAGTTAGCAAACCCCAGAAACTGTTGCAGCTTCTTTCTGTTCTCCGGAACTGGCCATGAAGTGACTGCTGATACTTTGGCAGGATCCATTTGGATACTTCCCTCTGCCACTATGTACCCCAGGAAGGCCACTGTCTTGACGTGAAACTCACATTTCTCTGCCTTGGCGTAGAGGGAATTCTCCAGAAGACGATGAAGGACTTGCTGGACATGGCGGGTGTGTTCAGACAGGTTTCTGGAGTAGATTAAGATGTCATCCAGGTAAACGAAGACAAACTTGTTTAACATGTCCCGCAGTACATCATTCACTAGAGCCTGGAACACAGCAGGAGCATTGGTGAGGCCAAAAGGCATAACCAGATACTCGTAGTGGCCTGTTGGTGTATTGAATGCGGTCTTCCATTCATCTCCCTCCCGGATCCGCACTAGGTGGTAAGCGTTTCTGAGATCCAACTTGGTAAAAACAGTGGCTCCCTGGAGCAACTCAAAAGCAGAGGTGAGCAGAGGGAGAGGGTAACGGTTTTTCACTGTGATGTCGTTGAGTCCCCTGTAGTCGATGCAGGGGCGAAGAGATCCGTCCCTCTTCCCCACAAAGAAGAAGCCAGCACCAGCCGGAGATGAAGATGAACGGATCAATCCTGTGGACAGAGAGTCATTGATGTAGTCCTCCATGGACCTTCTTTCAGGAGCAGACAACGAATAAAGACGGCCCCTTGGAGGGGCTGTTCCAGGGAGGAGGTCGATGGCACAGTCGTACGGTCGGTGAGGGGGCAGAGATGTGGCTCTTGCTTTGTTAAACACTTCTCTGAGACCATGGTAGCATTCTGGGACATGGGAGAGGTCAGGAGCGGAGTTAGTAGGTACTGGCCGAGGGGGTAGTGCGGCAGCAAGCAGGCAGGTTCGGTGGCAGTCCTCTCCCCACTCCCTGATCACCCCGGTCACCCAGTCGAGCTGAGGGTTGTGCCGGCGGAGCCATGGGTAACCCAGGATGAGGGGTTGGCCTGGAGAGGGGAGCAGGTGAAACTGGATAGTTTCTTGATGGTTTCCGGACAGACCCATCAAGACCGGGGCCGTGACATGAGTGACCGATCCGAGTAAGTGTCCGTCCAGTGCCCGGGCAGGAATAGGAGGTGTCAAACGGAGGTTCTCCAGTCCCAGTTGGCGTGCCAGCTTGATGTCCATTATGTTGGCTTCGGGCGCCAGAATCCACCAGAGCAGCCAGGGTGTGAGTTGAGTCAGAGAGGCGGAGGTGAACTTGCAGCAAGGGTTTGCGGTCGGAGGACTGGATGGTCATTGAGCTCAACCGGACTCCCCCTATGCCCGGTGAGCTTCGGCTTTTAAAGGGCAGGTTACCACACGATGTCCATCACCTCCACAATAGAGGCAGAGGTTTGAGGTGAAGCGGCGCTGGCGCTCTGCAGGAGTGAGAGAGGCTCGCCCAATCTCCATAGGCTCAGACTGATCAAGCTGACTTGGGTGAGTGGCAGTAGCTGACAGGAGCCCAGTCGGATCTCTCCGAATGCCGGTAGTTGGTGGACCTTGGCGCCCCCTCTCACGACGACGGGTCTGTATCCTTCTGTCGATCCGGACAGTCAGTGCGATGGCTTCATCAAGAGTGGAAGGCAGTTCATGGGAGACCAACTCGTCCTTGATATAGTCAGCCAAGCTATGGAAGAACGCGTCCACCAACGATGGTGTGTTCCAAGAACTTCGTCTTGCCAGGGTTCGGAAGTCGATGGAATGGTCTGCGACTGTACGTCTGCCTTGTCGAATACTGAACAGTTCACGAGACGCCTCTGCGGTTGGTGAATCCAGGTCAAACACCTTCAGCATCTCCTCAGCAAACAGGTCGAAGGTTGCACATGCGGGGGTTTGACGTTCGAACTCTGCTGTTCCCCAGAGTCGAGCTCGGCCCGTCAGGTGAGTGATGGCATACCCGACCCTAGCCCCCTCCGTGGCGAAGGTCCTTGGCTGCAAGGAGAACTGAAGTCGGCAGCTAGTCAGGAATGGCCGGACCTGGGTAGAATCGCCGTTGAACCGCTCGGGGTTTCCAATCTTGGGTTCCGGGGCAGCGGCTGCAATGACCGGGGCAGGTAACTCGGAGGCAGGGCTGGTGGGCAGACTGGCTGGGGTAAGGTTGGTGAGGAGTTGGATGATCCTGGCGAGTTGTTGTTGCTGCTGCTGGGACTGCTGCTGGTGCTGCTGGAACTGCTGATGCTGTTGGTGGCCGACCTGAAGCAGAGAGGTGATGTCGCCGCTCATGCGGCCTAGCTCTCTCTCAGTGTGTTCCAGGCGTAGCATGGCGGTGGGTTGCTCAGGTTCTTCGGTTTCCATGTCGGGGAAGTGTGCGCTGAGTCCATGATGGTCAGATCGTACTGTCACGGTTCAGACAGACGACAAGAGGACCACAATTGCGTCACACCAGAAAGTTTATTAAAACTTAAGGGAAAAGGGAAGTAGGGAGTGAGTGAAGGCTCCAGGGGTTATCCCGTCCAATGTGCTGGGTCTGTGCCCCCCCAGTGGCAGCGATGCGTCCGATGACGCCGGTGGTTGGTGGTCCAGAAGTCCTGGGGGGAGGAAACACAGACACAACGGGGCGGATGAAACAAGGCAGAAGTACAGTTCAAGGGAAATCCAAATACGTTGTAGCAAGGCAGAAGGCTGGTCAGAGTTACTGGGGTCGAAGAGTAGTCAGGAGTCGTAATGGCAGAAAGCCGGTCTGGTTTTCCTGGGGCAGAAGAGTATCCAAGAATCAGGCAGGTCCGGGGTCACAAAACAAGGGTGAGCCAGAAGCGCGAGCACACAGGTTCCGGGTGTGAGCTTTGCAGACGATCTGACAAAGGAGAGCTGAAAGACAGGACTTTAAATACTGGGAGAGGTTAGTGGGTAATGCAGCGCAGCTGGCAGAGTAATTAGAGCCGAGCAGAGCAGGGACAGGTGGAGCTAGTTAGGCTGAGTAGAGAGAGAGAGATGAGCAGAGTGGAAGATAGTGGAAACACATTAAGGTGGTAACCCGGTGGAGTGAGAGGGCTCATGACAAGGATAACAGCATGGAGTCTTTTCCTGTAATGTTTGACAAGGTTAAGGAACACATTTGGAGGGATTCTGGTCTATTCCTCTATGCAGATCCTTTCAAGATCCTTCACATTCTTGGGTTTGTGCTTATCAACTGCCCTCTTCAACTCAGCCCACAGATTTTCGATTGGATTGAGGTCCGGTGACTGAGATGGCCATTGCAGAACATTGATTTTGTTGTCACAGAACCATTTCTGTGTGGATCTTGAGGTATGTTTTGTGTCATTGTCTTGTTGGAAAGTCCACCTATGGCCAAGTCCCAGCCTTCTGGCAGAGGCAACCAGATTGTCAGCCAAAATTGCCTGATACTTACTGTAATTCATAATGCCATCAATCTTAACCAGTGCCCCTGGACCTCTGGAATTAAAACAGCCTCAAAACATCACTGACCCACCACCATATTTCACCGTGGGTATGAGGTACCTCTCCTTGTATGCATCTCTTTTTCGACGCCAAACATGCCGATGCTGTATCTGACCAAAACGTTCAATTTTGGTCTCATCTGACCAAAGCACCTTCTTCCAGTCATAATTTAAATGACGTTTGGCAAACTCCAAGCGCTTGTGTCTGTGTCCTGGGGTCAGAAAGGGCTTTCTTCTGGCAACCCTTCCAAAGAGCCTGTGGTTGTGGAGGTGGCGTCTGATGGTGCTTTTTGAAACCTGGTGACCCCAAGATGCCACCAAGGCCTGCAATTCTTTCACAGTGATTCTTGTATATTTTGTTGCTTCTCTCACCATCCTCCTCCCTATCCTGGGGGGAAAAATGCATTTGCGTCCTCTACCTGTGAGGTTTTCAACTGTTCCATATTTATTTTTTTATAATTGCCCTGACAGTGCTCAGTGGTACAGTGGGGAAAAAAAGTATTTAGTCAGCCACCAATTGTGCAAGTTCTCCCACTTAAAAAGATGAGAGAGGCCTGTAATTTTCATCATAGGTACACGTCAACTATGACAGACAAATTGAGGAAAAAAATTCCAGAAAATCACATAGTAGGATTTTTAATGAATTTATTTGCAAATTATGGTGGAAAATAAGTATTTGGTCACCTACAAACAAGCAAGATTTCTGGCTCTCACAGACCTTTAACTTCTTCTTTAAGAGGCTCCTCTGTCCTCCACTCGTTACCTGTATTAATGGCACCTGTTTGAACTTGTTATCAGTATAAAAGACACCTGCCCACAAGCTCAAACAGTCACACTCCAAACTCCACTATGGCCAAGACCAAAGAGCTGTCAAAGGACACCAGAAACAATATTGTAGATCTGCACCAGGCTGGGAAGACTGAATCTGCAATAGGTAAGCAGCTTGGTTTGAAGAAATCAACTGTGGGAGCAATTATTAGGAAATGGAAGGCATACAAGACCACTGATAATCTCCCTCGATCTGGGGCTCCACGAAAGATCTCACCCCGTGGGGTCAAAATTATCACAAGACCGGTGAGCAAAAATCCCAGAACCACACGGGGGGACCTAGTGAATGACCTGCAGAGAGCTGGGACCAAAGTAACAAAGCCTACCATCAGTAACACACTATGCCGCCAGGGACTTAAATCCTGCAGTGCCAGACGTGTCCCCCTGCTTAAGCCAGTACATGTCCAGGCCCGTGCTAGAGTGCATTTGGATGATCCAGAAGAGGATTGGGGAGAATGTCATATGGTCAGATGAAACCAAAATATAACTTTTTGGTAAAAACTCAACTCGTCGTGTTTGGAGGACAAAGAATGCTGAGTTGCATCCAAAGAACACCATACCTACTGTGAAGCATGGGGGTGGAAACATCATGCTTTGGGGCTGTTTTTCTGCAAAGGGACCAGGACGACTGATTCGTGTAAAGGAAAGAATGAATGGGGCCATGTATCGTGAGATTTTGAGTGAAAACCTCCTTCCATCAGCAAGGGCATTGAAGATGAAACGTGGCTGGGTCTTTCAGTATGACAATGATCCCAAACACACCGCCCGGGCAACGAAGGAGTGGCTTCGTAAGAAGCATTTCAAGGTCCTGGAATGGCCTAGCCAGTCTCCAGATCTCAACCCCATAGAAAATCTTTGGAGGGAGTTGAAAGTCCGTGTTGGCCAGCGACAGCCCCAAAACATCACTGCTCTAGAGGAGATCTGTATGGAGGAATGGGCCAAAATACCAGCAACAGTGTGTGAAAACCTTGTGAAGACTTACAGAAAACGTTTGACCTGTGTCATTGCCAACAAAGGGTATATAACAAAGTATTGAGAAACTTTTGTTATTGACCAAATACTTATTTTCCACCATAATTTGCAAATAAATTCATTAAAAATCATACAATGTGATTTTCTGGATTTTTTTTCCTCATTTTGTCTGTCATAGTTGACGTGTACCTATGATGAAAATTACAGGCCTCTCTCATCTTTTTAAGTGGGAGAACTTGCACAATTGGTGGCTGACTAAATACTTTTTTTCCCCACTGTATATTCATTAGTTTGTGGATCTTCTTGTAGCCATTACCAGATTTATGAAGAACTATGACCATCTGTCTCTTTTGAACTGCCAGTTCTTTTGTTTTCTTCATGATGTTGGATGACAAAGGGATATTGCATGCGTGTTACCTCATTTTTATACCCTAGTGAAACAGGAAGTGATGTAATGGCTCAATATAGTTCCTTAAGACTTAGATAAACTTAAATAAGTGGAATTTAATTCCTGGTTTAATTTTGGTAGATGTTATTTAAAATAATCTTTAAGGGTGCCATTAATTGTGAAACCTTGATTTGAAGGACATTGATTTTTAATTTAATCAATAAATGATTTTGGTGGGTTCCATTGGGACATTAATATAGTACAGTATTTTTCACATGTTGGTATTTTGAGTTTATCTCTATAGTTATATTGTTTATATTTTGTTTGTGCATTGCCAGTCAGGGGTTCCAGTAATTTTGGAGCCCACTGTACTCTTTTAAATGTAGTGCCTACAATAGCCAATTTTTTTTCCACCAATTTTTTCATTTGTTTGGCTTCTTTTTGAAGTCCTCAGGGTCAACTTGAGGGTTTAACTAATGCATTCTGTGAAATTGAGTATTTTTATCTTTGCCATATTGAACAAAATTTAAAGGCCCACACCAGTAGAAATCCACTTTTTCGAGATGAAAAACAATGGCCAGATCTTACCCATGATGTTGCACAATGATTTAAGTCAATAAGTCATCATTTTAGTCAAAGTATGATATATTTGGGCTTGAATTGACATCCGAACTGCCCACTTTGTTCAAATCCGTGTGAATGCGGTGTCTTTTCCTATGCCATTCGTTTTGTTTCAGTGCTGGGTTTTATTTGAATGTTACCACCCACCAGCATGGCATTCTTTATTAATCAGAAACAGCTGCAAAGTTATTCCTCTTCCCAACTGAGATGAGCCAAACAGCCTTGTGTCCACTTGGCTGCCTGAGCCATGGAGCAAATTAAAATAAGGGGCACAAACGTATGTTTTTGAACCTCCAATTTTTTATTTTTTACCAGAAAATTATCATATCCATTGGATAATTTGTAAATGTTCACTTATTTTTGAGCTAGTCTGTATTTTTTTATTTTTATACATGACCGTTTGATAAATGGTATAATTGCGTGATATGATAGCATTTTGCAAACCCGCTCCCGCCATCGCCCCCAAGATGAATGGTTTTGACCACAAAAGTTTTGCTTAACTACACACTCCACTGCTTTGATTGGTGTAACATTAGCTAGAAAAATTTCTATCCAGATAATGAAAGGGCACCCGCAAAATAAAATTAAAGGAACTTATAGTTACATGTCATTTGTGGCGTGCATGATCATGAGCAAAGTCATTGTAGCCTATCATTTCACTTCCCCTGTGAGAACCATAAGCATGGGCTGACTTGGCTTTGCTGTACCACAGCTGAAGCCTGCCAGCAGCCTACCTACCAAAGGTTGCACCGTGTCCATTACAATGTAGAAAAATGCATATCAGCTATATTTCAATAGTTCAATATGGAAAATGCCATAACTTTGGAGATAACAATAGATGGCAAAGTCAAAGATAGGCCAGTGGTTTCCATCTGTGGCAAAGTTTTCTCTAAATCAGTGCTTATGACAAATCCAGTTCCAGAACCAGCCATAGAGCCAGCTGGCAAATCTTTTAAATGTGGTGTAGTTAAAAGAACAAACAGCAACAACAGATGGCATCGATAGCCGCGTCCTCAGAGCATGCGCAGACCAGCTGGCTAGTGTGTTTACGGACCTATTCAATCTCTCCCTATCCCAGTCTGCTGTCCCCACATGCTTCAAGATTGCCACCATTGTCATTGTACACAAGAAAGCAAAGGTAACTGAACTAAATGACTATCGCCCCGTAGCACTCACTTCTGTCAGCATGAAGTGCTTTGAGACTAGTCAAGGATCATATCACCTCTACCTTACCTGCCACCCTAGACCCACTTCAATTTGCTTACTGCCCAAAATAGATCCACAGACGATGCAATCGCCATCACACTGCACACTGCCCTATCCCATCTGGACAAGAGGAATACCTATGTAAGAATGCTGTTCATTGACTATAGCTCAGCATTCAACACCATAGTACCCTCCAAGGTCATCATTAAGCTCGAGGCCCTGGGTCTGAACCCTGCCCTGTGCAACTGGGTCCTGCTTCCTGACGGGCCGCCCCCAGGTGGTGAAGGTAGGAAACAACACCTCCACTTCACTGATCCTCAACACAGGGGCCCCACAAGGGTGCGTGCTCAGCCCCCTCCTGTACTCCCTGTTCACCCATGACTGCGTGGCCAAGCACGCCTCCAACTCAATCATCAAGTTTGCAACAATAGTAGGCTTGATTACCAACGATGACGAGACAGCCTACAGGGAGGAGGTGAGGGCTCTGGGAGTGTGGTGCCAGGAAAATAACCTCTCACTCAACGTCAACTAAACAAAGGAGATGATCGTGGACTTCAGGAAACAGCAGAGGGAGCACCCCCCTATCCACATCGACGGGACCGCAGTGGAGAAGGTGGAAAGCCAGAAGGTGAGGGTAGTACAGGTGCATCAAAGCTGGGACCGAGAGACTGAAAAACAGCTTATCTCAAGGCCATCAGACTGTTATATAGCCTTCACTAGCACATTAGAGGCTGCTGCCTATATACACAGATTAGAAATCACTGGCCACTTTAATAAATGGAACACTAGTCACTTTAATAATATTTACATATCTTGCATTACTCATCTCATATGTATATACTGTATTCTATACTATTCTACTGTATCTTAGTCTATGCCGCTCTGACATTGCTCGTCTATATATTTATTTATATATTCTTAATTCCATTGCTTTACTTAGAGTTGTGTGTATTGGGTATATGTTGTGAAATTGTTAGATATTACTTGTTAGATAGATATTACTGCACTGTTGAAGCTAGAAACACAAGCATTTCGCTACACCCGCAATAACATCTGCTAAACACGTGTATGTGACCAATAAAATTTGATTTGATTTGAATTGATAACATTAGCTAGCTAGATAAGGTTAGCATGCTAGCTAGCTACACTGATGGCTGACAGTGCCCTATTTTTTTATCAACTCCACGTAGAAATTCCCACACCCAATTCTTGAATATGTAGCATTCGTCATTCCTCGGAGGTGGAACCTAAATGTGCATTTCCTCTCTACGACAGAAAAGTACATAAAATCAGTACCAGCAACTTCCTCTGGGGTGTCCTTTAAGACTGATTAATGAAATATAATAACTAAATATTTGCGTACAGGTTCTGTTTTCCTTGATCATTCATTTTAAGAGTTTGTCCTGAAAATCAATTGTTTCAACAATATTTGATATGCATGTATATAATGACATTTTGATGTTTTGTGTAAAATACATATATTTGTGTAGACTACACATAATATGGAATAGAAGAGGCATTTGAATTTCACTGAATTAAATTCTATTTCCTTTTATTCAAATTCAAAGTGCAATTCTGTATCCAGTTTACTACTTCAATTCAAATTTAAGAATTTAATTGGAATTTATGATGCATTCTCAATTCAATTCTAAATTGGCCCCAACCCTGGTGTGTGTGAAAGTTTTTGATGATGTGATGCCTAAGCAGATCACTGATCACCAGTAAAAAGGCATTCATATGTCATCATGGGTCATTCCCCAAAATGAGTGCTTTTGATATTGTAGAAATTGTGCACCAATATTGAAATTTAAAAGCCTGTTATATTAAATGAAGTACCCTTTAATAAAGGCTAGACCACATGGATAATTCAATCAATCAGCATGTTTGACATGTCCCTCTGTGCACCCTCAGTGACTTCTAGGAATTTTAACCCATTAACCCAAACATTTCTCCAAGTTTTCGCCATCATTGTAAAGGCGTAGTTATTTTATTGCTTTGACAAAGTCATTTCTGAAGATCAGTATTTATATTAGTGATTTATTTACGTCTGTCCCTCATTTTAAGGTCAACCCTGTTACCTGAACTGAAATCACATTTTAATATGGTGAAACTATTACTTAAAACATTTTTTAATAGCCAAATCATAGTGTAAAAGCAGGTGAGCTGGTTCTACTATTTTTGGCAATTTTCTGTAGTTTTGTGGTGGAAAACATAGCGGGTCGAGCATAACAAGTCACTCCTGTTAAGCATAGATAGATAGGCTAGAAATGTTTGAACAATGTAAAAATGTCTGAGAAGCTTGCATTCAATTGCCACCCCCTGTTGCACACAACAAGCTTCCATTCCCCCTGTCACAAGGGGATTTATGGCTGATTTAAGATGAAATCGTCAACCCTGTTACGGTCAAACCTGTTACGGTCAAACCTGTTACTTTATTTGGCACTTAATAGGCACTTGCTATAGTAATTTTTTTATTTAAAGGGGCAATCAGCAGTTGCCACATCCATTTTGCGACTTATAAATTAAGGATATGTGCCCATTGATTCTTTAAGAATATATTTTATAAATGCCTCATGAGCTTAGTTCAACTGTCGTACCCCATCAGAACCCAAAATATAAACTTGCTTTACTCTAATGTAAACAAACACTATATAGCCTCAAAACATGATTCAAACCATACTTTTAATATATTGGTGGGTCATTCCTTGCATCCATAACTGTACCTATGAATTTGAGATTGTTTACATTTCTCCAGCCCCATCCCTCAGCTTTTTACCGACACAGGTGCAAGGAGTATGCATTGTTATTGTTTCAACTGCTGATTGCAACTTTAACCTTTTGAGATGGGATAACATATTTTTTATGAAGTTGAACATGTGTTCTCTATGACAGAATGTTTTTTAAAAACAAAGTTACACTTCTCAAAAGGCACCGAATTGGTAAACATGAAGAACGATCAATGGGAATTCTGGAATGTTAAGCTGCCTAAAGTCTCCAGGAACATTCCCAGTTTGCTGCACAGAGGCAACAGGTGCTAAATGTTTAGGCATTTAACATAATTACCTCTGTCCACTCACTGTCCTTGACACACGAGAGAAGTGGCAGAACTGCCATTAGCAGTATTTTGGATGCACATGTGAAATAAGCCCATACAAATTACTTGGAACCACAGGAATGGTTTTACAAAGTCAATTTTTTGATGCACATCGTTTGTGTGTATACTCCTTAGTGTAGTGGTGTAACCCTACCCTACCAACAAGGTGCTGCTCTTACTCCTCTACTTATTTATGTTTTCGATTGCTGGAGCTTTGCATGCTTCAGTTGGTGTTTCCTATTCGTTTTAAACTAAAGGAACATCCTGTATGTATTTATTTCCCTGTGCTCTACTTGAAAGTGCTCTGTGTACAGTATCCCCCACTCACACTGATAGGATGCTGACATGTTTTAATTACCGGAGCCCTTTTGCATGGGCCTGGGGTGTATGAAGGATGTTCGAGTTCAGGGATGGGTAACTTTGATGGGGGTGGGGGCCACAATAAAATCTGAACTCATCATTAGAGGCTGCAATTGCCCATCCCTGTTCCAGTTACTTGCCTCTCTCAGTTTTTTTTGTTTCTTTCACTATCTATCTATCTATCTATCTATCTATCTATCTATCTATCTGCTATCTGTCTATCTGTCTATCTGTCTATCTGTCTATCTGTCTATCTGTCTATCTGTCTATCTGTCTATCTGTCTATCTGTCTATCTGTCTATCTGCCTGCCTGCCTGCCTGCCTGCCTGCCTGCCTGCCTGCCTGCCTGCCTGCCTGCCTGCCTGCCTGCCTGCCTGCCTGCCTGCCTGCCTGCCTGCCTGCCTGCCTGCCTGTCTGTCTGTCTGTCTGTCTGCATAGGATGCTTGAGGGTTGATGGTAGGTAGACAAGCACAGACACATTTTTTAAAGATTTCCAACCCAGTACCCTTTCCAGACTATACAGATTAAATACACCCCCGGATCCCTTCTTCACAAAACAGATGAGCATGCAGATACAGGCTTAAAGACATAATGTAGGCATAAAGAGGTGCATCAACATGCTCTAAAACTTGTCTCTATGGTCTCTCAAGGACCCACACCACATGTCCTCTCCTTAGCTCCCTTATACTCTGACATGGCCAGCCTCCTGTCACCCCAGTAACACACAGACAGGTAGGGCAACACAAGGGGATGTCTGGAATGAGGGATATGAGGGAGGACAAGATTAGAAGAAGAATGAACATTTACAGTTTGAGGTATAAGCGCGTAGTAGTGCCATAGGATGAGGGGTTTTTCTCTGTGGCTGGGGAGAGGGGCTTTGTTTAGCAGAGGAGGCTCTGGTGAAGGACCATTTGACTGCTTTGCTCTGCTCTGCTTGGAGTGCAACGTCCAATTGGTTAGCTTAGAGGAAGCTGCTCCAGGGCCAGAGATTACACTGCAGTGCTGAGGCGTCACTCTGCCTATGAGCCGAGGGGTAAGGGAAGGTATAGAGAGAGAGAGAGAGAGAGAGAGAGAGAGAGAGAGAGAGAGAGAGAGAGAGAGAGAGAGAGAGAGAGAGAGAGAGAGAGAGAGAGAGAGAGAGAGAGAGAGAGAGAGAGAGAGAGAGAGAGAGAGAGAGAGAGAGAGAGAGAGAGAGAGAGAGAGAGAGAGAGAGTAGATTAGAATATGTTGGGAGGAGGAGGAGGACCGACAGAGACAACAAGGCAGCAGCTCTGGGAACCAGGCTCTGGGATTGTGACAGCCTCCTCTCATCATCAGCTTTTCAGCTTCTTCAAACACCTGTCACTGAAGTCCCACGCATACACTGATGTGCCTGTCTCTCTCCTTCTTCCTCGCCCTCCTTTCAGCCCTACTCTGCTTCCTCTCTTCCTCTTGCCTTACCCTTGCTCTCTACACATGTGTTCTGTTCCCAAGGCGATTTAGATACACTGGAATCTGTCAGATTTGTGAATGAATAGAATATGACTTTGTGGATCCATTTGGGTATTTCAGAATATTCAGGATATTCTGGTGAGAGTGTTACAAAATACATATTCTGGGTCAACTCTGGGGAAGGAGTTGGAAAGCAGTTAAAGACATTTGAATTCTGGTGAGAATGTATTTAATTGTATAAAGTTACAGGTTTTTTCACCTCTCCTGTCTAAACTTGGATTAGCAAACACAACGTGCCATTGGAACACAGGATTGATGGTTGCTGATAATGGGCCTCTGTATGCCTATGTAGATATTCCATTAAATATCAGCCGTTTCCAGCTACAATAGCCATTTACAACATTAACAATGTCTACACTGTATTTCTGATCAATTTTATGTTATTTTAATGGACAAAAAAAAGTGATTTTCTTTAGAAAACAAGGACATTTCTAAGTGACCCCAAACTTTTGAACGGTAGTGTATAAGTACATCCATTAAGTAGTAAGGTAATAAAGAGCTGTTATTAAGCATGTTTTCTGCCTCAATGTATTGTACAGTCATTGCCAAAAGATGTGTACAGGTATGTAGTGATTGGCTCTCTACCTTTGCTAAATGTAATTTATTAATACATTCTATTAATATTTATCAAGCAGGGATTAATTTGCGAGTCAAGAAAGAGCACAGTTTGTGTTTGTGCCCTGTTGAGAGCACTTTGTATCATACTTATGAGAACAGCGGAAGACTGTTTGGATGAAACCATATTTTTGGAGGAATCAGAACATTCTCTCCCAAATAATTTGCAATGTAAACATGTGCCCTACTACCACTGTACAGACCATCACCACACCCCACTGCGATGGTAAAGGCTCATTTATCTGAGCTGATTCAGCCATTTTGGATCACCATTGCCAATACAAACCATGTAAGTGCATACCAAATTGGCACATTGGTCCCATAGCCACTGAATTGATCTGACCATAGACACTCTTTTGCTAAAACCAAAAAAGAATGTGTGTGCATTCCACCAATTATTTACTCCAAATCCCAAGGAGGACATAAGATAAATGCTTCAAAGATATCAACACTTTGCAGAAACATGCATATCTGTTGGTGGTGAAATTCCCTGTGTGAAATTTCCATATGTTGCAAATCAGTGCTACATTATTTACAACCTCATCTGTTCCTATAGAATGGATGATGCAAGCGCAAAGGCTCACAGCCCAGAACTCCCCCCACCTGCCCAGAACCCCCCACCCACACCCCCACCCATCCCGAGATAGGGATGTCAGACAGTCAGGGGAGATAAGGGTGTGTGAGAGAGAAGGATATAGGAGTAACCTAATAGGAGTTAATTGAAGAGGGGAAAAGCACCTGTGAAACTGGACATACAGCACAGTACCTCCTAATTACCTAGCAGCTGGTCTGAACCAGTGTTTGGGGGGAGATGGCGGTAGTGGGGCCGAAAACAATGTTGTACTGTTAACAAGGACATAAAGGACTTATTATACTGTACCTCAGCATGCTGTGTGACCTGAGGATTTACATGTCAAATGTTTTTCATGCCAGGTTATGGCACTCCATAGTTAGCATGAATATATTCAGAAGCACAGGTGTCCCACCATAGCCACATGCAGAGACAAAGTTTAACTCTTTCCTTCGATGTACTAATTGAGACCATCCCGACTCAGCCTCAACTGTAAGTCAACAAGAGGCTATGATAAACTCTGGAAAGTCATGAAAGTTGAGGGTATAGAGACTTTAGACTATAGATCAGAGTAAAATGAGTCATATGAATCGTAATGTATAAAGAGTGCTACAGTATATTCACCAATTAATATATATGTGAGAAGAGGTTTGGGAACCTGTTTCAAAATAGGCTAGCACCTTGAGGGTTGCTGGTTCAAAATACTTGGTGGGGAATATGTTTTCTTCTGTAAATATGTAGTTCAATAAATTTAACAGATTTTGTGAAAATATGCAACTGATTAACCAGGACAGTTATATCAGAAACATATCTGCTGTCCCTTGGAGATTTGGAGGGCATCATGAAATAATCCTGATAAGGACTTTTCCTCTTTGTTTCAATCAAACTGTCTACCTTAAACTTCTCTTTCACTGAGAGAGGAAAAAGCTTGGAGGACAATATAATCAAAGAAAATATGACTTCCTCTGTTCTCTGTCTTCTCTTTGGTTTTGGAATAAAATAACAATGTGTGCCTCCTCTCTTTGTTCCTGTGTCTCTGTCTGTGTTACAGTATTTTTAGCTCCAATGTGACTCATCAACCCTCTTAATATTTACACTGTTGTGAAGAAATGATTAAAACATGGGGCAAATCATGATAGTTACAGGGGTGAATTTTATTACACTAAACAAACAAATATATCAGCATATCTTCAACTGGTGTCTCTCAAGGATTATTGATACAGTATATGTGTGTGTAGAGGTCCTGGTGAGGGTGGTCCCTGTAGACTAAAGGCTAAGTGTATTGTGGTAGTTTCAAAGACAAAGTCCAGCACACGTTTGAATCTGGATATTAATTCCATTGATATTGATTGTAGCACTATGGGCTCTTTGGACACAACAGGTTAGGTACCTGACGTTTGTGGATATGTCAGAAATGCCCCAAATCGTTAACGAGCCGAGGAAGATAAAGATGCCACATGGTAAATGACAGGCAGTGGAGAGGAAAAGAGAAGGACAAAGAAAATGAGGTCAGAAATGCTGTGGTTGACCTCTTGGTTATTCCTATGTCTTTCTTCTGTTGGTTATTGGAGCAATGGAACAAACGGAGCAATTGAAACAACTGTTGTTCATGATGCGTTCTCCTTTTATTTGAATGATATGTTTGCCCAAGTTCCCCATTCCCATTATAATTATGTGTGCTTAAATAAGAGCAGCTGATCTGTATGACAAACACACAACTCCTTCCTCTCCTACTCCATCTCTGCAGATCCTAGGGAGGTTGTGGCACCTACGTGTGTGGTGTGCATGTGTGTGGTGAGTGTGTGTGTGTGGTTGTGAGAGAGCGAGCGCCAGCGCTCCCACATGGCCTCCATGCAGGACGGGCTGAACTTCACGTCTCCTACCTACGGCAAGGTCCTGCTGCTGGGTGCCATCGCTGCTGCCTCAGCCTTCGTCATCACCATCCTCATCGTGGTGCTCTGTGTGGGCTGCCAGAGGTGAGACAAGTTAATGACCATGACCATGTGCACACACACGCACTCACACACACACAGCTGTTTGCATCTTTATAGTACATTAAATGTTGTGTATATTATAGGAAGGGAAAGACGCATAATGTCTCCAATGAAAGTGGGAAGCACAGGCTGATGGACATGGTGAGCAGAGAATCCCTCATATTTCCACATTTACCTCAGCTGTGAGCATCACTTTAGGTTAAACATGGATACATTATGCTTTCAAGCAATTGAGAAAAGCTATAATTTTGTTTTGTTTTTTCAGAGTATACTCAAGCAGTCAAGGCTGCGTTCCATCAGCAAGTCGGACAGTGAGATGAACAAGCTAAACTGCAATGGCAAGAGTGAGTACAACTCTTAGGCATAAGAGTATCACAAATGTTCAGTTCCATTTGTAGAAATCTTCACTACATAACAAACAATGATCTTTACACCTTTTACAAAGCCTTCTTTTATTTAGGTGTGAAAGAATGCTAACCTTTCTGGTTTCCATGTGTCCTGCAGAGTCATCCAAAAAGAACCGCCCGGCCAGCATGGACCTCCTGCTGCTGCCCAGCCGCCGGTCCAACTCTGACCTGCGCTCCGGGGGACGGACGCTACCCCAGGTACCCTCTGGCACCAGAGAAGAGCATACCTACTCTGAGGTAGGTCAACGCTCCTCCCCGAAGCGTGGCCCTGATAACAACCTCTACGCAATAGTGGGCAGGGCCGGAGAGACAGACACCCCAGCCCCTCCAGCCGTCCCAGCCAACACCCCTGCCCCCCCTGACCCAGACGGGGATGGGTTGAATGAACCACTCCCCGAGCCTGAGCCCATCCCCCAGGCTATGGCTCCTCCACACCCCCCGGAGACTACTGCAGAGTATGCCTGCGTCCGGAAGCTCCTGAAGGTGGACAAGGCTGTCCCCCAGAAGATAGATAGTGGGACGGATATGGGGGAGGCACCGGTGCCGCCTCCTCGCCATGCCCCACCTTCACATCCTGCCCCGCTTCCGCCACACCCTCAGAGCGTGAAAATGCCCCGGAAAAACGCGGAGGCCTTCAACCTGCCCACCTTCCCCAAGGTTGGTAGAGAAAAGGCTGATAATACAGAATGAAATAGATAAATATTGCTGTTCGTTAGGGAAGTCTAAAAGTCAGACCTTGACAAAGGCAATGTGTGGAGAAATGTTGATTCATTTCACTGCATTTTCCTGCATGTTTTTACATGTCTCTTTATGCACTTGCAGTTCACTACATTTATTACTCACAGACTGTGTGTGTGTATGTTTGTGTGTTTTGTATAAGATTCTGTTTTGTACTTAGCAGTCTTCACAGCGCTGCTCTCTCAGGCCCAATGCCATCTGGATGATGCAATGCATTGAAACACAAACCATTATCCCTGCAGAAAGACAATGGTGCTGCTTTCAGTCCTGTCATTCAAACAGCAAGCTGCACCTTTCAGTTAAAATCCACAAGATGTGGTACTTCAAGTCAAGACTGTAATCCTAGTTTTAATATACATAATGTATTCTTGATTTGGTTAGTATCCCCTGTGCTCCAATAATGTAGAGCTATACAGCTTGCATGAATAACTGTAATGGTCTAGAATCTAGATGATTCCTACATTTATGCCTGCAAGGCTGTTTGAGGTGTTTGAATGAGCATGCATCTTCTTTAGGATCTGTCATGGATGCTGGGTCCCTAGGCAGCCCCTAGAGAGCATTGAGTTGTACAGTCAATTTCTCCTGATGCCTTTCTACAGCTGAAGTAATTCTGTTGCGAGCTAAACATTTAATTGTAATGGATTTACAGTGCATTTGGAAAGTATTCAGACCCCTTGACTTTTTCCACATGTTGTTACATTACATCCTTATTCTAAGATGGTAAAAAAGAAAAATCCTCATCAATCTACACACAGTACCCCATAATGACAAAGCAAAAACAGGTTTGTAGAAATGTTTGCACATTTATTACAAAAAAAAAACAAAGAAATATCACATTTACATAAGTATTCAGACCCTTTACTCAGTACTTTGTTGAAGCACCTTTGGCAGTGATTACAGCCTCGAGTCTACTTGGGTATGACGCTACAAGCTTGGTACACCTGTATTTGGGGAGTTTCTCCCATTCTTCTCTGTAGATCCTCTCAAGCTCTGTCAAGTTGGATGAGGAGCGTCGCTGCACAGCTATTTTCAGGTCTCTCCAGAGATGTTCGATTGGGTTCATGTCCGGGCTCTGGCTGGGCCACTCAAGGACATTCAGAGACTTGTCCTGAAGCCACTCCTGCATTGCCTTGGCTGTGTGCTTAGGGTTGTTGTCCTGTTGGAAGGTGAACCTTCGCCCAAGTCTGAGGTCCTGAGCGCTCTGGAGCAGGTTTTCATCAAGGATCTCTCTGTACTTTGCTCCGTTCATCTTTTCCTCGATCCTGGCTAGTCTCCCAGTACCTGCCGCTGAAAAACATCCCCACAGCATGATGCTACCACTACCATGCTTGACCGTAGGGATGGTGCTAGGTTTCCTCCAGACGTGACGCTAGGCATTCAGGCCAAAGAGTTCAATCTTGGTTTCATCAGACCAGAGAATCTTGTTTCTCATGGTCTGAAAGTCCTTTAGGTGCCTTTTGGCGAACTCCAAGCGGGCTGTCATGTGCCTTTTACTGAGAAGTGGCTTCCGTCTGGCCACTCTACCATAAAGGCCTGATTGGTGGAGTGCTGCAGAGATGGTTTTCCTTCTGGAAGGTTCTCCCATCTCCACAGAGGAACTCTGGAGCTCTGTCAGAGTGACCATTGGGTTCTTGGTCACCTCCCTGACCAAGGCCCTTCTCCCCCGATTGCTCAATTTGGCCGGGCGGCCAGCTCTAGGAAGAGTCTTGGTGTGTTCCAAACTTCTTCCATTTAAGAATGATGGAGGCCTCTGTGTTCTTACGGACCTTCAATGCTGCAGACATTTTTGTGCCTCGACACAATCAAGTCGCGGAGCTCTATGGACAATTCCTTTGACCTCACGGCTTGGTTTTTGCTCTGACATGCACTGTCAACTGTGGGACCTTATATAGACAGGTGTGTGTTTCTTTCCAAATCATGTCCAATCAATTGAATTTACCACAGGTGGACTCCAATCAAGTTGTAGAAACATCTCAAGGATGATCTATGGAAAGGATGCGCCTGAGCTAAATTTCGAGTCTCATAGTAAAGGGTCTGAATACTTATGTAAATAAGGTATTTCTGTTTTTTGTTTTTAATACATTTGCAAAAATGTCTAAAAACCAGTTTTCGCTTTGTCATTATGGGGTATTGTGTGTAGATTGATGAGGATTTTTTAAAAGGAATTACTTGTATGCTCCTTAGCAGAGGAGAGCAAAGGCATTTTGAACAATAAGCCTGAAACCTAACTTTTCATTACACTCCCGCAAGTATTATACCAAAGCATGATGTTTTGTTTGTTTTATTGCTGTGTTTCATCTTAATCATATGTGATGTGTTGACAACTCATTTCTCCTGTTCTCTGATTGGCTGGCAGGAGGCAGTTTTCATGGGTAATGGAGAGCAGTACATATGGAAGCCTCCAGAGGATGATGAAATCACCATGCTCCAAAACAAACCCTTAGGCCCTCTGAGTCCTCACAGTGGAGAGAACATACAGCCATCTACTGCTATGGTGAGTATCAGTGGAGGTTGGTGGGTGGCTCTATGGGAGTACGGGCTCATTGTAATGGCTGGAAAATAATTAATGGAACAGAGTCAAACATGTGGTTTCCATATGTTTGATGTGTTTGATACCATTCCATTAATTCCATTCCAGCCATTACAATGAGCCCGTCCTACTATAGCTTGTCTCACCAGCCTCCTCTGGTGAGTATGTATGTCATTACAAAGTCTGTGTTCATGGTGTTTATCAGACTGAATAGTACTGAAGGTTGTCCTGTGCTTTGTGGTTTCCAGGCTGCAGAGATGTACTCCAAGGTGTGCAAACCAGGCAAGAAGAAGAGAACTGTTCCTGGGTCTCCCCCAGCAAACATTGGCTTCCGGACCTTGGGGCGCGGCGACCGGGACCGGGAGCGAGACGGGGGATTCAGTGTGGTAGTCAAGCCCCAGAACTGGGCCCCGCAGGAAGGGAAGCTCGTCGGAGGAGCCTCTGCAACTCTGGAGGACCACTGTTACGAGTCCATCGGGATGGGGGAGGAATGCAACCCTGCCTATGAGCCAATGGAAGGTGGTGGGGGTTGGAAGCGAGTCGGAGGAACCGAACGGCCTCCCAACACCTGCGCCACCCTCAGGCCCAGGAGGAAGAAGTCCCAGCAGCCTTTGCAGCAGCAGCAGCCTCCCCCTCCGCCGCCCACACAGCAGACCCCCAAGTTACAGCACCTTCCAGCCAAAGCCCTGCTGCTGCCTGGGGAGAACCTGTACGAGAGTATTGGGGACATGAAGCAGGGCGGAACTGCCACTTCCAGCACCACCACCATCTTCACCTTCAACGACGGCATGGAGATGTATGTCACTGGGCTCTAAGGCTGCTCCCTCTGTGACCTGTGACCTCTCACCTCCTTAGCATTTAAAAAGAAGACCACAGTTAAGGAAAGCTGGTTGAGCCCTCTCATGCTCACTCACACATGTTTACATTACAGTCATAACTTCCTGCCTTTCAGAGCCTAGGGCAACAGTGTTGGTCAGTGGTTAACAACCTGGGCTGAAGAGAAAGTCCTTGGCTGGGTCAAAACCCTACCTTGAATCCAAAGGTAGTGATGAGAAATGAGCACAAAACTATTACAGAAAAATCTGTAGGATGGTAGCACTATTTTAACAATGTGCAGAGCACAATTAGAGGGAAAATTGCCTAAATTCTTCCCAATTTTTGCGGGTATAACCATTGAAATATAATTCATTTCTATGGTTAAAACAGTGTTATTGTACTGGCAATCCTGGAGCCCTAGTTTAGGAATGAGCACAACTTTCAGTTTACTCCCGATGTAGCACTTAGTCTGTGTATGGCAGACCTTTCACCCAAGTTGGTTGAGGTGTGATTCAGGAAGGAATTAAAAATATTAAAAGTAAATAAATTAAATATTAATCAAAAGACTTGAAAGCTCAGGGACCAAGAGTCAAATTATGAGAGAATAATTAACTAAATTGCACACATTGTTGCATTCCTCCCTACAAAAAACACAAATAATTTTGACCATATTCACAGATGATAATACAATATATTTTTCCCTTTTCATTTGTTACATATCACATGGACTGATAACTGTCTCCACTGCCATCTGTAAATTAATTGTTTTATTTTGTCGATCCAGTTCTTGCACTTTGCCTGCTTAGTGTTGCATGCAAAAAAAAAATCAAATCAAGCACTGTCGTGGTACCTAAGAACGTTTTTTTTTTGTTACTGTTGTTGATTGTTTAGTTATTACGTTGCTTTGTTTCTCTTAGAGAGCAAAATGTCATTCTGATTCAGGATAGCTTTGGTCACTGGGAATCTCTGGTAATGGTTACTGTCAAGTTGGTCACTGCCTTCATCTTTAACACAGAGAGGAGAGGATGCTACTATCTGAACCACAGGGGCCATATCAAGTCAAGGGGGCATGCTGGTGGAGTCTACACAAACTGTGGATCAATCAAGATACTGCTTCTGCCTCACGATCCCGATCACTGATGGTGGTGATTTCACCCTCCTCAACTCTGAACGCAGGTGGAACTGACATCCATTATCAAACCCTCTATAGCTACTGTGTCTCATCACTCCACTGATGAACATTTTGATCTCCTCTCAATCCCCAGTGACATCTTAAATATACAGAAAAACAACAACAGTGCAGTGACAATAAATGACAACGATACAACAGAGATATTGTAAAGGAGCATATAAGAAGTATAGCATAAAACGTCATCTCAACCTGGATACTAAAGAAGAAAACTTCATTTGACCAAATATACCAGCACACAATGTGGTTATTATTATGTATGTTGATGCAATGTGTGCGTGTGTATGTTACAAAAAGAGAAATAATAATAAATATATAATTGGTGTCAAGAAATCTATCTTTTACTATTTATGTTTGGTTGTATTTTTGGAATGACTTATCTGGTGGCAAAATTGCAAAGAAGTTACAATGTGAATTTTGGTGTGCTTTTGTTTATTTTTCAAAGCCATTTAAGCTATGATGTGTTCTTTGAAAAGCCAAGCTAAGTTTTATGTGGCAGCTAATGTTGTGTGTTTGCTAATCAGACTACAGGGTCTTGTACTCCAAGCTTGTAATTAAGTGCTAAAAATGCAAAAGATTGTAATGTTTTATATCAAGATTACTATTCATGAAAATGTCAGTCAAGTTTATACTTTTGTAATAAAGTGGCACTTTGAAAAATGTGTTTTCTCTAAGCTTCACTTTTTAAAAATCTAAACATTTACCTCATATGCCTTTTATTAGACAGGATTAACTTTACCAGAAGGTAATAATTATCTGTCCAACCATGTCAGCTAACTTCACTAAAACACAGCACAGTCGAAAGAAGTCCCTCCATTGGACCCTTTGCCATATGCACTGTTCATGATCTGATAATGTCACGAGTTGCTAAGCCAGAACCCAGAAGCAGACCAGGACAAGGTAAGTGAAACGAAGGTGAGTGTTTATTTACAAGTTCAATAGTGATGCTGAATAATCCAGGGAACAGAGCGGGCGGCGTTGATTAGTTGTTGGGGGTGCAGTGGTTGATCCCATCCTGGGTCGGCAGCCGCCGACCACCAGGCAGAGGTTGGATGAAGGTTCCGGACGGGTGACTGCAGATGGAACAAAACGGGGGTGAGTAAGCAACAAACCAACAAGGTGCAAAAACAACAAAACTAACGCTAGGCTCTAAGACTGATACTCTGGTAAACCTACTGTTCATGGCTAACGATCCGGCAGGAACTGGATGTTAGGCCAGAGCCTAAGAAGGGTGATGATCAGGACCAGGTGTGCAGATTGCTGATGGGATACAGGTGCGGGAAATCAAAAGAGCTCCCCGGAGCGTTCCCGAACCCTCGGGAAACTGGAGATCACGAACAGAAAAACTAGTCACCAGACAGGACCCGACTCAGACTGCCGGGATCGTTACAGTACCCCCCCTCCGACGAACGCCACCGGGCGGACTCCCGGAGCGCCAGGATGGAGGCGGTAGAAGTCACTGATGAGGTCAGCATCTAGGACCTGTCGCCGCGGAATCCAACTCCTCTCTTCAGGACCATACCCCTCCCAGTCCACGAGATACTGGAAACCCCGGCCCCGCCGTCTGGAATCCATGATGCGACGCACCGTGTAGGCAGGACCACCTCCGATCATCCGAGGAGGAGGAGGAGGAGGCGGAGGAGGCAACAGAGGACTGAGGAAAACAGGCTTGAGGCAGGAGACATGAAAGGTGGGATGGACTCTGAGCGTCCTCGGGAGCTTGAGTCGAACTGCCACCGGATTGATCACCTTCTCCACCACAAACGGACCAATGAACTTCGGTAACAACTTCCTAGACTCAGTCCGTAAAGGAAGATCCCGTGTGGCCAACCAGACCCTATCTCCGATGGTGTAGGTGGGAGCGGGGATCCGGCGACGATTCGCCTGGAGCTGATACCGGTCCGAAACTCTAAGGAGTGCTTTTCTGGCCCGATGCCAGGTCCGGTGGCAACGACGAATATGGACCTGAACAGAAGGCACTGAGAGCTCCTTCTCCTGAGAAGGGAACAAGGGAGGTTGGTAGCCATACAGGCACTGGAAGGGAGACATCCCAGTGGCAGATGTAGGGAGAGTATTGTGGGCATACTCAACCCAAGGCAACTGAGAGACCCAGGAGGTGGGGTTGGAAGAGGCCAGACAGCGTAGCGTGGATTCCATCTTCTGGTTGGCTCTCTCCGCCCCTGACCATTAGATTGGGGGGTGAAAACCAGATGTGAGACTGACTGTAGCTCCAATGGCCAAACAGAAGGACTTCCAGACAGCAGAGGTAAACTGAGGGCCACGGTCGGAAACGATATCACTGGGCAACCCGTGGACCCTGAAAACCTCCCTAACCAGGATCTCGGACGTCTCCGAGGCAGAGGGAAGCTTGGCAATAGGCACAAAGTGGGCGAACTTGCTGAATCTGTCCACGATAGTCAGAACGACCGTGTTCCCCTCAGAAGCCGGGCAACCCAGTGACAAAGTCCAGGGGCCAGATGCGACCATGGTCGCCGGGGAATAGGAAGGGGTGAAGTAGTCCAGAGCTGGGCCGATTGGTACTCTTATTCTGCGCACACACTGGACAGGCCGCAACATAACCCCGAGTATCCTCGGCCATGGCAGGCCACCAAAAACGTCTGCGAAGAAACGCCATTGTCCGAGCCACGCCAGGGTGACAAGCCATCTTGCTGGCGTGGGACCATTTGAGGACAGCAGGACGAACCGACTCAGGCACAAACAACCGACCGGGTGGACCGTTACCGGGACCGGGCTGAGTCCGAAGGGCCGCCAGCACCTCCTCCTCAATCTTCCACGTAACTGCTCCCACGACGCAGTTCCGGGGGAGAATTGTCTCGGTCTTGGACCCACTCTCCTCCGTCTTGGAGAACATCCGGGACAAGGCGTCCGCCTTGCCGTTCTTAGATCCAGGTCGGAACGTCAGGGAAAACTTGAATCGTCCCGAAAAACAACGCCCACCTGGCCTGGACGGGAGTTGAGACGTTTAGCCGATTGCACGTAAGCAAGATTCTTGTGGTCAGTCCAGACAATAAACGGTTGCTCCGCCCCTCCAACCAGTGGCGCCACTCCTCCAAGGCAAGTTTCACCGCGAGAAGCTCCCCGGTTACCCACATCGTAATTCCTCTCCGCAGGCGAAAGGCGACGAGAGTAGTAGGCGCAGGGATGGAGTTTACTGTCCGTGGAGCATCGCTGCGACAGGATGGCGCCAACTCCCACATCAGACGCGGTCCACTTCAACGACGAACTGACGGGCCGTGTCCGGTTGAGAGAGAATCGGTGCGTTGGTGAATCGCCTCTTCAAATCCAGAAACGCTCGATCCGCCTCCGGATTCCACTCTGAAGGTCCTGATACTGGAAGTCAAGGCAGTTAACGGAGCGGCCACACGGCTGTAATCCCGGATGAATCTGCGGTAGAAATTGCAAACCCCCAAAAATCTCTGGAGCTGCAATCTCGCACCGGGCTGGGCCCATTCCAGAACCGCTCTAACCTTCTCCTGGTCCATCCTAATCTCTCCCCTGGAGATGATGTACCCGAGAAAGGATGTCGTGTGGGCGTGAAACTCGCACCTCTCGGCCTTCACGAACAGGCGATTCTCCAACAATCGCTGCAGAACCTGCCGGACATGCTGGACGTGGTCGGAAGGTTCCTTCGAGAAGATCAGAATGTCATCCAGGTAAACAAACACAAAGAGACCGATCATATCTCTCAGGACGTCGTTCACCATACTCTGGAATACCGCTGGAGCATTGGTCAGTCCAAACGGCATCACCTGATACTCGAGTGACCCATCGGTGTATTGAAACCCGTCAACCACTCGTCCCCTCTCTGATCCGGACTAGTGATACGCATTGCGTAGGTCTAGCTTGGTGAACACCGTAGCACCCTGTAAGGAGTCGAAGGCAGAACTCATCAAGGGCAGGGGGATACTTGTTCTTGACCGTGATGTCATTCAACCCCCGATAATCAATACACGGTCGAAGAGAGCCATCCTTCTTACCCACAAAGAAGAATCCTGACCCCAGGGGTGATGACGAGGGACGAACGAGACCAGCAGCTAGGGACTCCTTGATGTAGGTCTCCAAAGCCTCACGTTCAGGTCGGGAGATACTGTATAACCTTCCCTTGGGGTAGACAGCTCCAGGGAACAGGTTGATGGCACAATCATATGGTCGGGTGGGGAGGGGAGTGACAGAGCCTTCTGCTTACTGAAAACTTCCCCAAATCGTGATATGTCTCGGGAACCAGGGACAAATCTGGGGGTTTAGCCTCAATCACCTGACTGGGAACCGAATGGGGGCAGGCAGTCTTGAGACAGTTAGCATGACAATCAAGGCTCCAACTCGTTACCTTGCCCGTCACCCAATCGAACGTGGGATTGTGTTCCTTCAGCCAGGGGTATCCAAGGACCAGAGGAACCTGGGAAGACGGCAGAATGAAGAATGAAATCATCTCAGAATGATTCCCCGACAACCGCATCTTAACCGGTTCAGTCCTCATCGTGATACGTGCCAGACTACTGCCGTCCAGAGTGGTAGCTTCAATGGCTTCCGGCAATTGCTCCTTGAAAGCCCCAGCTGTTCCACCAACTCGGCATCTAGAAAGCTTCCATCGGCACCTGAATCGATAAAAGCGTTAATCGCTAAGCTCTGATTCCTGTTCATAAGGGTAGCCGGGAAACGGGGTCTGACAGAGGTATTGAGAGGTCGAAACTGGCTCGCTAAAAGTCCTCCCAACTTTAGCGAGCCGCGCAGTTTGACGACCCGACTGGAACCTGAGAAGCTGATCGGTTGGACGGAGCCCATTGCTTCTCCCTCCTTCGCTCTCGGACTCGATTATCCACCCGAATAGACAAGGCTACCAAGCTGTCCAGGTCACTAGACTCCGGATAGGAGATCAACTCATCCTTGAGCTGCTCCGACAGACCCTGGTAAAAGGCCGCTTGCAGAGCCTCCTCATTCCACCCACTCTCCACAGCCAACGTCTTGAACTCGATCACGAAGTCGGCCACGCTGCGAGTTCCTTGGCGAAGCGAAAACAGGCGCCTAGCTGCGTCCCTCCCTCGGACGGAATGGTCGAAGAGCTTCCTCATCTCGGCCGTGAACCCCTGGTATGAAGCCATGCAGGGATCCTGTCGTTCCCAAACGGCTGAAGCCCACTCCAGCGCTCGACCACGCAGCAACTCAATCACAAAGGCTATCCTAGCCTTGTCTGTGGCATAAGAGTAGGGCTGTAGATCGAACACTAATCCACACTGCATAAGGAAGGAACGGCATCTTCCCAGCTCCCCCTCATATTTATCCGGTGTCGGAACCTTGGGCTCACGGAAGGACACAGCTTCAGAAGCGGCAGGCGAGATGGGTGAAACCGGTAGTGGATCTTCCACCGGACACTTGCGTTGGTTCTGGACCTCCGTCAGACCGGTAGAAAGGTTCCGAACTGACAACGCGATCTCCTGTAGTACCGTGCTATGATGGCCCAACATCTTCTCCTGCTGGGTAATGGCATGGCGAACAGAGTCCAGGTCCGCTGGGTTCATTTCTGGCCGGATCGTTCTGTCACGAGTTGCTAAGCCAGAACCCAGAAGCAGACCAGGACAAGGTAAGTGAAACGAAGGTGAGTGTTTATTTACAAGTTCAATAGTGATGCTGAATAATCCAGGGAACAGAGCGGGCGGCGTTGATTAGTTGTTGGGGGTGCAGTGGTTGATCCCATCCTGGTCGGCAGCCGCCGACCACCAGGCAGAGGTTGGATGAAGGTTCCGGACGGGTGACTGCAGATGGAACAAAACGGGGGTGAGTAAGCAACAAACCAACAAGGTGCAAAAACAACAAAACTAACGCTAGGCTCTAAGACTGATACTCTGGTAAACCTACTGTTCATGGCTAACGATCCGGCAGGAACTGGATGTTAGGCCAGAGCCTAAGAAGGGTGATGATCAGGACCAGGTGTGCAGATTGCTGATGGGATACAGGTGCGGAAATCAAAAGAGCTCCCCGGAGCGTTCCCGAACCCTCGGGAAACTGGAGATCACGAACAGAAAAACTAGTCACCAGACAGGACCCGACTCAGACTGCCGGGATCGTTACAGTACCCCCCCTCCGACGTAACGCCACCGGGCGGGACTCCCCGGAGCGCCAGGATGGAGGCGGTAGAAGTCACTGATGAGGTCAGCATCTAGGACCTGTCGCCGCGGAATCCAACTCCTCTCTTCAGGACCATACCCCTCCCAGTCCACGAGATACTGGAAACCCCGGCCCCGCCGTCTGGAATCCATGATGCGACGCACCGTGTAGGCAGGACCACCTCCGATCATCCGAGGAGGAGGAGGAGGAGGCGGAGGAGGCAACAGAGGACTGAGGAAAACAGGCTTGAGGCAGGAGACATGAAAGGTGGGATGGACTCTGAGCGTCCTCGGGAGCTTGAGTCGAACTGCCACCGGATTGATCACCTTCTCCACCACAAACGGACCAATGAACTTCGGTAACAACTTCCTAGACTCAGTCCGTAAAGGAAGATCCCGTGTGGCCAACCAGACCCCTATCTCCGATGGTGTAGGTGGGAGCGGGGATCCGGCGACGATTCGCCTGGAGCTGATACCGGTCCGAAACTCTAAGGAGTGCTTTTCTGGCCCGATGCCAGGTCCGGTGGCAACGCACGAATATGGACCTGAACAGAAGGCACTGAGAGCTCCTTCTCCTGAGAAGGGAACAAGGGAGGTTGGTAGCCATACAGGCACTGGAAGGGGAGACATCCCAGTGGCAGATGTAGGGAGAGTATTGTGGGCATACTCAACCCAAGGCAACTGAGAGACCCAGGAGGTGGGGTTGGAAGAGGCCAGACAGCGTAGCGTGGATTCCATCTTCTGGTTGGCTCTCTCCGCCTGACCATTAGATTGGGGGTGAAAACCAGATGTGAGACTGACTGTAGCTCCAATGGCCAAACAGAAGGACTTCCAGACAGCAGAGGTAAACTGAGGGCCACGGTCGGAAACGATATCACTGGGCAACCCGTGGACCCTGAAAACCTCCCTAACCAGGATCTCGGACGTCTCCGAGGCAGAGAACCCTTGGCAATAGGCACAAAGTGGGCGAACTTGCTGAATCTGTCCACGATAGTCAGAACGACCGTGTTCCCCTCAGAAGCGGGCAACCCAGTGACAAAGTCCAGGGCCAGATGCGACCATGGTCGCCGGGGAATAGGAAGGGGGTGAAGTAGTCCAGAGCTGGGCCGATTGGTACTCTTATTCTGCGCACACACTGGACAGGCCGCAACATAACCCCGAGTATCCTCGGCCATGGCAGGCCACCAAAAACGTCTGCGAAGAAACGCCATTGTCCGAGCCACGCCAGGGTGACAAGCCATCTTGCTGGCGTGGGACCATTTGAGGACAGCAGGACGAACCGACTCAGGCACAAACAACCGACCGGGTGGACCGTTACCGGGACCGGGCTGAGTCCGAAGGGCCGCCAGCACCTCCTCCTCAATCTTCCACGTAACTGCTCCCACGACGCAGTTCCGGGGAGAATTGTCTCGGTCTTGGACCCACTCTCCTCCGTCTTGGAGAACATCCGGGACAAGGCGTCCGCCTTGCCGTTCTTAGATCCAGGTCGGAACGTCAGGGAAAACTTGAATCGTCCGAAAAACAACGCCCACCTGGCCTGACGGGGAGTTGAGACGTTTAGCCGATTGCACGTAAGCAAGATTCTTGTGGTCAGTCCAGACAATAAACGGTTGCTCCGCCCCCTCCAACCAGTGGCGCCACTCCTCCAAGGCAAGTTTCACCGCGAGAAGCTCCCGGTTACCCACATCGTAATTCCTCTCCGCAGGCGAAAGGCGACGAGAGTAGTAGGCGCAGGGATGGAGTTTACTGTCCGTGGAGCATCGCTGCGACAGGATGGCGCCAACTCCCACATCAGACGCGGCCCACTTCAACGACGAACTGACGGGCCGTGTCCGGTTGAGAGAGAATCGGTGCGTTGGTGAATCGCCTCTTCAAATCCAGAAACGCTCGATCCGCCTCCGGATTCCACTTGAAGGTCCTGATACTGGAAGTCAAGGCAGTTAACGGAGCGGCCACACGGCTGTAATCCCGGATGAATCTGCGGTAGAAATTCGCAAACCCCAAAAATCTCTGGAGCTGCAATCTCGTACCGGGCTGGGCCCATTCCAGAACCGCTCTAACCTTCTCCTGGTCCATCCTAATCTCTCCCTGGAGATGATGTACCCGAGAAAGGATGTCGTGTGGGCGTGAAACTCGCACTTCTCGGCCTTCACGAACAGGCGATTCTCCAACAATCGCTGCAGAACCTGCCGGACATGCTGGACGTGGTCGGAAGGTTCCTTCGAGAAGATCAGAATGTCATCCAGGTAAACAAACACAAAGAGACCGATCATATCTCTCAGGACGTCGTTCACCATACTCTGGAATACCGCTGGAGCATTGGTCAGTCCAAACGGCATCACCTGATACTCGAAGTGACCCATCGGTGTATTGAAACCCGTCAACCACTCGTCCCCCTCTCTGATCCGGACCATGTGATACGCATTGCGTAGGGTCTAGCTTGGTGAACACCGTAGCACCCTGTAAGGAGTCGAAGGCAGAACTCATCAAGGGCAGGGGATACTTGTTCTTGACCGTGATGTCATTCAACCCCCGATAATCAATACACGGTCGAAGAGAGCCATCCTTCTTACCCACAAAGAAGAATCCTGCCCCCAGGGGTGATGACGAGGGACGAACGAGACCAGCAGCTAGGGACTCCTTGATGTAGGTCTCCAAAGCCTCACGTTCAGGTCGGGAGATACTGTATAACCTTCCCTTGGGGTAGACAGCTCCAGGGAACAGGTTGATGGCACAATCATATGGTCGGTGGGGAGGGAGTGACAGAGCCTTCTGCTTACTGAAAACTTCCCCCAAATCGTGATATGTCTCGGGAACCAGGGACAAATCTGGGGGTTTAGCCTCAATCACCTGACTGGGAACCGAATGGGGGCAGGCAGTCTTGAGACAGTTAGCATGACAATCAAGGCTCCAACTCGTTACCTTGCCCGTCACCCAATCGAACGTGGGATTGTGTTCCTTCAGCCAGGGGTATCCAAGGACCAGAGGAACCTGGGAAGACGGCAGAATGAAGAATGAAATCATCTCAGAATGATTCCCCGACAACCGCATCTTAACCGGTTCAGTCCTCATCGTGATACGTGCCAGACTACTGCCGTCCAGAGTGGTAGCTTCAATGGCTTCCGGCAATTGCTCCTTGGAAAGCCCCAGCTGTTCCACCAACTCGGCATCTAGAAAGCTTCCATCGGCACCTGAATCGATAAAGCGTTAATCGCTAAGCTCTGATTCCTGTTCATAAGGGTAGCCGGGAAACGGGGTCTGACAGAGGTATTGAGAGGTCGAAACTGGCTCGCTAAAAGTCCTCCCAACTTTAGCGAGCCGCGCAGTTTGACGCACCCGACTGGAACCTGAGAAGCTGATCGGTTGGACGGAGCCCATTGCTTCTCCCTCCTTCGCTCTCGGACTCGATTATCCACCCGAATAGACAAGGCTACCAAGCTGTCCAGGTCACTAGACTCCGGATAGGAGATCAACTCATCCTTGAGCTGCTCCGACAGACCCTGGTAAAAGGCCGCTTGCAGAGCCTCCTCATTCCACCCACTCTCCACAGCCAACGTCTTGAACTCGATCACGAAGTCGGCCACGCATGCGAGTTCCTTGGCGAAGCGAAAACAGGCGCCTAGCTGCGTCCCTCCCTCGGACGGAATGGTCGAAGAGCTTCCTCATCTCGGCCGTGAACCCTGGTATGAAGCCATGCAGGGATCCTGTCGTTCCCAAACGGCTGAAGCCCACTCCAGCGCTCGACCACGCAGCAACTCAATCACAAAGGCTATCCTAGCCTTGTCTGTGGCATAAGAGTAGGGCTGTAGATCGAACACTAATCCACACTGCATAAGGAAGGAACGGCATCTTCCCAGCTCCCCTCATATTTATCCGGTGTCGGAACCTTGGGCTCACGGAAGGACACAGCTTCAGAAGCGGCAGGCGAGATGGGTGAAACCGGTAGTGGATCTTCCACCGGACACTTGCGTTGGTTCTGGACCTCCGTCAGACCGGTAGAAAGGTTCCGAACTGACAACGCGATCTCCTGTAGTACCGTGCTATGATGGCCCAACATCTTCTCCTGCTGGGTAATGGCATGGCGAACAGAGTCCAGGTCCGCTGGGTTCATTTCTGGCCGGATCGTTCTGTCACGAGTTGCTAAGCCAGAACCCAGAAGCAGACCAGGACAAGGTAAGTGAAACGAAGGTGAGTGTTTATTTACAAGTTCAATAGTGATGCTGAATAATCCAGGGAACAGAGCGGGCGGCGTTGATTAGTTGTTGGGGGTGCAGTGGTTGATCCCATCCTGGGTCGGCAGCCGCCGACCACCAGGCAGAGGTTGGATGAAGGTTCCGGACGGGTGACTGCAGATGGAACAAAACGGGGGTGAGTAAGCAACAAACCAACAAGGTGCAAAAACAACAAAACTAACGCTAGGCTCTAAGACTGATACTCTGGTAAACCTACTGTTCATGGCTAACGATCCGGCAGGAACTGGATGTTAGGCCAGAGCCTAAGAAGGGTGATGATCAGGACCAGGTGTGCAGATTGCTGATGGGATACAGGTGCGGAAATCAAAAGAGCTCCCCGGAGCGTTCCCGAACCCTCGGGAAACTGGAGATCACGAACAGAAAAACTAGTCACCAGACAGGACCCGACTCAGACTGCCGGGATCGTTACAGATAAGATATGATTATTATTACTATTATGTCTATTACAATATCATGATCTAAGGAATTAACATGGTCCACACATACCCACACAGTTGTGAATAGCGCACGACAGCGCCTCTTCCCACTCGAGGCTGAAAATATTTGTCACGGGCCCTCAGATCCTCAAAAAGTTTGACAGCTGCACCATTGAGAGCGTTTTGACTGGCTTCATCACCCAAGGCACTACAGAGGGTGGTGAGTACTGCCCAGTACATCACTGGGGCCAAACTCCCTGCCTTCCAGGACCTCTATACCAGGCGGTGTCAGAGGAAGACACAAAACAATTTAAAAGACTCAAGCCACCCAAGCCATAGACTGTTCTATCGGCTACCACACGGCAAGTGGTACCAGTGCACCAAGTCTGGAACCAACAGGACCATGAACAGATTCTACCCCCAAACCATAAGACTGTTAAACAAGACTGCTAAATAGCTAATCAAATGGCTACCTGGACTACCTGCATTAACCCTTTGTTGCACCGACTCTATGCACACACACTGGACTCTACCCACACACCCACACACACATAACATGCACACACATGCATACTGACGCCACACACACACACACACTTTCACACTCACCACATACGCTGCTGGTACTGTCTTATCTATCCTGCTGCCTAGTCACTTTACCACTATCTACAGTGGGGAAAAAAAGTATTTAGTCAGCCACCAATTGTGCAAGTTCTCCCACTTAAAAAGATGAGAGAGGCCTGTAATTTTCATCATAGGTACACGTCAACTATGACAGACAAATTGAGAAAAAAAAATCCAGAAAATCACATTGTAGGATTTTTAATGCATTTATTTGCAAATTATGGTGGAAAATAAGTATTTGGTCACCTACAAACAATCAAGATTTCTGGCTCTCACAGACCTGTAACTTCTTCTTTAAGAGGCTCCTCTGTCCTCCACTCGTTACCTGTATTAATGGAACCTGTTTGAACTTGTTATCAGTATAAAAGACACCTGTCCACAACCTCAAACAGTCACACTCCAAACTCCACTATGGCCAAGACCAAAGAGCTGTCAAAGGACACCAGAAACAAAATGGTAGACCTGCACCAGGCTGGGAAGACTGAATCTGCAATAGGTAAGCAGCTTGGTTTGAAGAAATCAACTGTGGGAGCAATTATTAGGAAATGGAAGACATACAAGACCACTGATAATCTCCCTCTATCTGGGGCTCCACGCAAGATCTCACCCTGTGGGGTCAAAATGATCACAAGAACGGTGAGCAAAAATCCCAGAACCACACGGGGGGACCTAGTGAATGACCTGCAGAGAGCTGGGACCAAAGTAACAAAGCCTACCATCAGTAACACACTACGCCGCCAGGGACTCAAATCCTGCAGTGGCAGACGTGTCCCCCTGCTTAAGCCAGTACATGTCCAGGCCCGTCTGAAGTTTGCTAGAGTGCATTTGGATGATCCAGAAGAGGATTGGGAGAATGTCAGATGAAACCAAAATATAACTTTTTGGTAAAAACTCAACTCGTCGTGTTTGGAGGACAAAGAATGCTGAGTTGCATCCAAAGAACACCATACCTACTGTGACGCATGTGGGTGGAAACATCATGCTTTGGGGCTTTTTTTCTGCAAAGGGACCAGGACGACTGATCCGTGTAAAGGAAAGAATGAATGGGGCCATGTATCGTGAGATTTTGAGTGAAAACCTCCTTCCATCAGCAAGGGCATTGAAGATGAAACGTGGCTGGGTCTTTCAGCATGACAATGATCCCAAACACACCGCCCGGGCAACGAAGGAGTGGCTTCGTAAGAAGCATTTCAAGGTCCTGGAGTGGCCTAGCCAGTCTCCAGATCTCAACCCCATAGAAAATCTTTGGAGGGAGTTGAAAATCCGTGTTGCCCAGTGACAGCCACAAAACATCACTGCTCTAGAGGAGATCTGCATGGAGGAATGGGCCAAAATACCAGCAACAGTGTGTGAAAACCTTGTGAAGACTTACAGAAAACGTTTGACCTGTGTCATTGCCAACAAAGGGTATATAACAAAGTATTGAGAAACTTTTGTTATTGACCAAATACTTATTTTCCACCATAATTTGCAAATAAATTCATTAAAAATCCTACAATGTGATTTTCTGGAATTTCTTTTCTCATTTTGTCTGTCATAGTTGACGTGTACCTATGATGAAAATTACAGGCCTCTCTCATCTTTTTAAGTGGGAGAACTTGCACAATTGGTGGCTGACTAAATACTTTTTTTCCCCACTGTATATGTCAACTCAGCAAAAAAAGAAACGTCCCTTTTTCAGGACCCTGTCTTACAAAGATTATTTGTAAAAATCCAAATAACTTCACAGATCTTAATTTTAAAGGGTTTAAACCAGGGGTGTCAAACTCATTTTAGCTCAGGGGCCACATGGAGGAAAATCTATTCCCAAGTGGGCCGGACCGGTAAAATCATGGTATATATAACTTAAAAACAACAACTTCAGATTGTTTTCTTTGTTTTAGTACGATCAACATAAAACATAAAGCTGGAGCCTGAGGACAGTGTGTCCAAAATAGTACAAGCACAACATCACTATTAATCATAAAACACCTCAAGTTTATTTGAAAATTCTAAAGAAAAAGAACACACAAACACACAATGCCTCAGTGATTCACAGGACTGTTTCACAGATCACAGAACTATATCAGGGGGTCATTTCTCAGGCAGAAATGTAGATACAAATAATAAAATCCTGTTCCCCAAACAAGTGCAAGAACCACAGAGTCAAGAATAGGTTAAATATACAAATAAAATAAAATCAAAATAAAAACAATAGCACATCAACATAAAAACATATAAACATAAAGCTGGAGCCTGAGGACAGTGTGTCCAAAAGCACAACATCACTATTAATCATAAAACACCTCCAAGTTATTTGAAATTCTGAGGACAAACAACACACAAACACACAATGCCTCAGTGATTCACAGAAGTATATCACAGATCACAGAACTATATCAGGGTGTCTCATGCAGCACTTTAAGTGGGGTTGCATAGTTTATTTGACTCCTGATACCTGGCATCTTTTAGCTTTCATCAGCGCATCAATATCAGGCGTCACATCCTGAGTGGCAGCCAACTTCAGGATGTGATTCAAGTGCTTGTGCGTGAGCCTTGAGCGCAGCTTTGTTTTATTTATGCTCATTACAGAGAACTTGCTCACAAAGATATGTGGTTCCAAACATGCACAACAGTTTTGCAGTGAGGGCTGTCAAGTTGGGGTAACCTGGCAAGAGATTCTGATAAAATGTGTCCAAGCCAGCTGCAGCAAATTTGCCCTTCAAATCCGAGTCACACTGCAAGTCTATTATTTCAAGTTGGATGCTGACGGGCAGATCAGAGGGATTCACGGTGAATGGCGAACAAAAAACTTTGAAGTCTTTCTCCAGTTCACCAAAAATCTGAAAGCGTTGCTCAAACTCCCTTAACAGTCCCGTTATTTTATCTTTGAACCGCTTCATGTCTGCCACATGTTGGGTCGCGCACACATTTTTCAGACAGGGGAAGTGAGCTGCATCACCACCGGCGAGTTGCTTCTCCCACAATGACAGCTTCAACTTGAAAGAACGTATGCTGTCATAATACTGCGTGGCAACTTTGTTCAAATCAAATCAAATCAAATCAAATTTTATTGGTCACATGCGCCGAATACAACAGGTGCAGACATTACAGTGAAATGCTTACTTACAGCCCTTAACCAACAGTGCATTTATTTTAAACAAAAAAAGTAAGAATAAAACAACAACAAAAAAAGTGTTGAGAAAAAAAGAGCAGAAGTAAAATAAAGTGACAGTAGGGAGGCTATATATACAGTAAAATAAAGTGACAGTAGGGAGGCTATATATACAGGGGGGTACCGTTGCAGAGTCAATGTGCGGGGGCACCGGCTAGTTGAGGTAGTTGAGGTAATATGTACATGTGGGTAGAGTTAAAGTGACTATGCATAAATACTTAACAGAGTAGCAGCAGCGTAAAAAGGATGGGGTGGGGGGGCAGTGCAAATAGTCCGGGTAGCCATGATTAGCTGTTCAGGAGTCTTATGGCTTGGGGGTAGAAGCTGTTGAGAAGTCTTTTGGACCTAGCCTGAATCACCGTCAGTTTGACAGCCTTCTCAGAGAGAAAGACCACATCTATGGCGTTGCGCCCTTGCAGCTGTTTGTTCAAGTTATTCAGGTGCTCTGTAAGATCCACCATAAATGCAAGGTTCTGCATCCATTCTGCGGAATGAAATTCTAACACTGGTTTGCCCTTTTCTTCCATGAACTGTTCAATTTCTTCTCGTAAATCAAAGAAACGCCTCAGCACAGCACCTCGGCTTAACCATCTTACCTCAGTGTGGTATGGCAGGCCATAGATGTGGTCTTTCTCTCTGAGAAGGCTGTCAAACTGACGGTGATTCAGGCTTCTGGATCGGATGAAATTAACAGTTTGGATGACCACCTTCATGACGTTATCCATCTTTAATGACTTGCAACACAAAGCCTCCTGGTGCAAAAATACAGTGAAAAGTCCAAAAATCACGTCCTCCATTTGCAGATTGCACTTTCTCTCTGAACTTTGTCACAACGCCTGCTTTTTTCCCGATCATTGAGGGCGCACCCTCTGTAGCCAGGCTGACAGCGCGGGACCAGTCCACTCAGACCCTGTCCAGCGCGCCGACGAGTGCAGTGAAAATATCAGCTGCTGTCGTTGTATCTGTCATCGGCACCAACTCCACGAACTCCTCGGTGACGGTCAATGTGTCATCAACTCCGTGGATGAAAATGGCCAGTTGTGCAACATCTGTAATGTCCGTGCTTTCATCAATTGCAACCGAAAACGCAATAAATGACTTTACTTTTTGCTTCAACTGGCTGTCCAAATCCACTGAAAGATCGGAAATCCTGTCTGCAACTGTGTTTCTTGTCAGGCTGATATTTGCAAAAGCCTGGTGCTTTTCAGGGCACACAATCTCTGCTGCCTTCATCATGCATGTTTTTACAAATTCACCCTCACTAAATGGTTTTGAAGCCACTGCGATTTCATTAGCAATGAGGTAGCTAGCTTTCACTGCAGCGTCACTGATGTCTCGGCTGTGAGTAAACACAGACTGCTGTTTCTTCAGACCCACCAACAGTTCATTCACCTTCTCTCTTCTCCGCTGTCCTTGAAAGTTGTCATATTTGTCGGCATGAAGACTCACATAATGGCGACGAAGGTTATATTCTTTCAGCACTGCAACATGCTGTGAACACACCAAACATACAGCTTTCCCATTCAATTCCGTGAATAAATAGAAGGATGACAATTTTTCTTGGAACACTTTTCTTGGAACACTTTTCTCTTTTTTGACAGAGACATATTGGGGCAATGAGGGTGCCAAATCACATAATGTTAAAAGTAGAAGCCGTAATAAATATCGCGGGCAAAACAAAGTAGCTCATCCGGACTGGCTGCACTTGCTTGACCTATTTGCTCTGCCCCGGTATAAACAGTTTGCTTGCTTAACACAATTGCTATTGCGCTGTCCAGTGGACACAATTGGAACAGCAGTTTATTTTATTGAAAAATTGCAGCTAATTTTTATACTTTACAAAATCATCTCGCGGGCCGGATTAAACCCGTTTGCGGGCCTGATCCGGCCCGCGGGCTGGACGTTTGACACCCCTGGTTTAAACACTGTTTCCCATGCTTGTTCAATGAACCATAAACAATGAATGAACATGCACCTGTGGAATGGTCATTAAGACACTAACAGCTTACAGACGGTAGGCAATTAAGGTCACAGTTATGAAAACTTAGGACACTAAAGAGTCCTTTCTACTGACTCTGAAAAACACCAAAAGAAAGATGCCCAGGGTCCCTGCTCATCTGCGTGAACGTGCCTTAGGCAAGCTGCAAGGAGGCATGAGGACTGCAGATGTGGCCAGGGCAATTCATTTAAATAAATTAATAATTAATAAAATGTCCATACTGTGATACGCCTAAGACTGGGAGACAGGACGGACAGCTGATCGTCCTCGCAGTGGCAGACCACGTGTAACAACACCTGCACAGGATTGGTACATCTGAACATCACACCTGCGGGACAGGTACAGGATGGCAACAACAACTGCCTGAGTTACACCAGGAACGCACAATCCCTCCATCAGTGCTCAGACTGTCCGCAATAGGCTGAGAGAGGCTGGACTGAGGGCTTGTAGGCCTGTTGTAAGGCAGGTCCTCACCAGACATCACCGGCAACAACGTCGCCTATGGGCACAAACCCACCGTCGCTGGACCAGACAGGACTGGCAAAAAGTGCTCTTCACTGACGAGTCGTGGTTTTGTCTCACCAGGGGTGATGGTCGGATTTGCGTTTATCATCGAAGGATTGAGCGTTACACTGAGGCCTGTACTCTGGAGCAGGATCGATTTGGAGGTGGAGGGTCCGTCATGGTCTGGGGCGGTGTGTCACAGCATCATCAGACTGAGCTTGTTGTCATTGCAGGCAATCTCAACGCTGTGCGTTACAGGGAAGACATCATACTCCCTCATGTGGTTCCCTTCCTGCAGGCTCATCCTGACATGACGCTCTAGCATGACAATGCCACCAGCCATACTGCTCGTTCTGTGCGTGATTTCCTGCAAGACAGGAATGTCAGTGTTCTGCCATGGCCAGCGAAGAGCCCGGATCTCAATCCCATTGAGCACGTCTGAGACCTGTTGGATCGGAGGGTGAGGGCTAGGGCCATTCCCCCCAGAAATGTCTGGGAACTTGCAGGTGCCTTGGTGGAAGAGTGGGGTAACATCTCACAGCAAGAACTGGCAAATCTGGTGCAGTCCATGAGGAGGAGATGCACTGCAGTACTTAATGCAGCTGGTGGCCACACCAGATACTGACTGTTACTTTTGATTTTGACCCCCCCTTTGTTCAGGGACACATTATTCAATTTATGTTAGTCACATGTCTGTGGAACTTGTTCAGTTTATGTCTCAGTTGTTTAATCTTGTTATGTTAATACAAATATTTAGACATGTTAAATTTGCTGAAAATAAACACAGTTGACAGTGAGAGGACATTTCTTTTTTTGCAGAGTTTATATAGCTACCTCACTTACAGTGAGTATTCCCCCCCCCTCCCCCCTTGGCATTTTTCCTATTTTGTTGCCTTCAACCTGGAATTAAAATGGATTTTTTTAGGGGTTTGTATAATTTGATTTACACAACATGCCTACCACGTTGAAGATGCAAAATATGTTTTCTTGTGAAACAAACAAGAAATAAGACAAAAAAACAAAAAACTTGAGCGTGCATAACTATTCACCCCCCAAAGTCAATACTTTCTAGAGCCACCTTTTGCAGCAATTACAGCTGCAAGTCTCTTGGGGTATGTCTCTATAAGTTTGGCACATCTAGCCACTGGGATTTTTGCCCATTCTTCAAGGCAAAACTGCTCCAGCTCTTTCAAGTTGGATGGGTTCCGCTGGTGTACAGCAATCTTTAAGTCATACCACAGATTCTCAATTGGATTGAGGTCTGGGCTTTGACCAGGCCATTCCAAGACATTTAAACGTTTCTCCTTAAACCACTCAAGTGTTGCTTTAGCAGTATGCTTAGGGTCATTGTCAAGCTGGAAGGCGAACCTCCGTCCCAGTCTCAAATCTCTGGAAGACTGAAACAGGTTTCCCTCAAGAATTTCCCTGTATTTAGCGCCATCCATCATTCCTTCAATTCAGACCAGTTTCCCAGTCCCTGCCGATGAAAAACATATTCACAGCATGATGCTGCCACCACCATGCTTCACTGTGGGGATGGTGTTCTCGGGGTGATAAGAGGAGTTGGGTTTGCACCAGACATAGCGTTTTCCTTGATGGTCAAAAAGCTCAATTTTAGTCTCATCCGACCAGAGTACCTTCTTCCATATGTTTGGGGAGTCTCCCACATGCCTCTTGGCGAACACCAAACGTGTTTGCTTATTTTTTTCTGGCCACTCTTACGTAAAGCCCAGCTCTGTGGAGTGTGCGGCTTAAAGTGGTCCTGTGGACAAATACTCCAATCTCCGCTGTGGAGCTTTGCAGCTCCAGGGTTATCTTTGGCCTCTTTGTTGCCTCTCTGATTAATGCCCTCCTTGCCTGGACCGTGAGTTTTGGTGGTCGGCCCTCTCTTGGCAGGTTTGTTGTGGTGCCATATTCTTTCAATTTTTTAATTATGGATTTAATGGTGCTCCATTGGATGTTCAAAGTTTCAGATATTTTTTTATAACCGAACCCTGATCTGTACTTCTCCACAACTTTGTCCCTGACCTGTTTGGAGAGCTCCTTGGTCTTCATGGTGCCGCTTGCTTGGTGGTGCCCCTTGCTTAGTGGTGTTGCAGACTCTGGGGCCTTTCAGAACAGGTGTATATATACTGAGATCATGTGACAGATCATGTGACACTTAGATTGCACACAGGTGGACTTTATTTTATTTAACTAATTATGTGACTTCTGAAGGTAATTGGTTGCACCAGATCTTATTTAGGGGCTTTTCCGTAATTATTTTTTTTTAATTTCTTTAAATAAGTTAATTTTTTCATTTCACTTCACCAATTCAGACTTTTTTGTGTATGTCCATTACATGAAATCCAAATAAAAATCAATTTAAATTACAGGTTGTAATGCAACAAAATAGGAAAAACGCCAAGGGGGATGAATACTTTTGCAAGGCACTGTACCTCGTACCCCTGCACATCGACTTGGTACTGGTACTCCCTGTATATAGCTGTTATCTTTACTTGTTATCATTATTCGTTATCCACTGTGTATTTGTTCCTCGTGTCACAATTTCTATTTTTAACCATTTAAAAAATATATTTAACTCTGCATTGTTGGAAAAGGACCTGTAAGTAAGCATTTCACTTTTAGTCTACACCTGTTGTTTACGAAGCATGTGACAAATACAATTTGATCAAAGCATTGACATAGATCAAACTCGTAAATCAAACACATGGTTGTCTTTAACCCCCATTGTAGGCTAAATTTATAGCAATTTCAAACTGATCCTGAAACCAAAGGAAACTCTGAAAAACACTGGTGATGACTAATGGAAGCCAAAGGTTCTTCAATAGTGCTACAGATTTATCACAGGAAAACATTATTTAATTGGCTATTAAGACATTGAGAAAGTCAGATGCATTCAAGTAGATATAAGGGTGATTATCATTGAGGAAACAATCTGCCATTCACTTTATTCCATAATTACACTCTCATGCATTTCCCAGAGATAAATGTTCAAATTTGCCATGTCAAAATATGACAGTTTTTCTCGATTGCTAAGACACTTTTAATGAAACTGTGGTTCACTTGATCTCCATCATAACCTAATGAGCACAACAGTATTATTTTTTGCGAAACTGTAAGTCATTTCTCATTGCTTTCACACACAATGCTAATTCTAAGCACATTTTTGCAAAACGGTAAACACAACTCTATAAAAGATGCAAAACTCAGTTGAGTAAATCATGACAAAACCAAATTCAAACATTTGGTCACACTCACAGCTGATACAAATTACTCCCATGAATGTGAACCTCTTCTGCATGTGTGCAAAACTTCTTTGCACAATTGTTCAATCAGCAATCAGTCCTTATTCATGCATAAAAAAGGTCACCTCTGAATTACTGTTTGCAAGAATGGACCAAGTAAGAGGCCGAGGGCAAGGACAAAGGAGGGGTAGAGGGGTCCATAAAGGAAGATAGTTCAGCTCTCAGTTAAAATGAAAAAATGTAAAATAAAGCCTTTTGTTTCTGAATATGCATGTTCTTGAGTAACATTCTTTCTGCATTGGTCATCTTTGGTAAAATCATTTTAGGAAAAAAAGAATACAGCCCATGCTGTAATAATATGTTTAGTTGCCTTTTATGATTATAGTATCAACAGATGGCACAGACATATAAAAGAGGGTTAACCCTGTTAGGGAATATTGATAGTTGTAGTTAGTATTTATTGGGCCATTGTGCAACGATTGATTGAAATAATTTTTCATTAGATAACAAGTTGTATGTTTTGATGGAGGTAGTTGATTTTGCGTCATGTATTTAATGTTTTGAGAGCCTTAATGCATTTTGCAAAGGAAATGTGTCATTTTGGCCAACATGATTCAGTTTTGGGCTGCGCGGTAAACTGTAATCTTAAGATTAATTAAAAAGCTTTTTTGTTTACTATCTTTGAGTGTGACAAAGATCAAATTTTCTGATTTATTCTGTGTATCCTCATAACCTCCTACAGTCTAGAACAGTCTAGATGTGTGTGAGTATCCTTGTTTATGTGTGTGTGTGTGTGTGTGTGTGTGTGTGTGTGTGTGTGTGTGCGCGTGTCTGACTAGCTGTAGAAAAAAATAGGTCACCCTTAAAACAAAAATTTTGCAGTCAACATCGCAACCATCTGCTGAATTTTCATTGGTGGGCTTGTCTCCATAGTAACAGGTTAACCTTGAGGCAGTAGTCACATGGGCAGGCGGAGTCTTGTGCTGTCTTGGAGAATACAGCATGACATCCATGATAACAGTCACCCACTCTGGAAGGGTTATCACAGAGAAAAAGAGATTCCCCCAAAACAGTGTTCTCTCATGACTCTAAATGTAGGCTATGCTTGTCAATCATAGAGGCAGAGATAAAATACATTCAACACTCATACATGTGTGTATACTATGTTAGGTAAAAATGAATACAATAAACGTAACAAATGAATGGATGTCACACCCCTAAAAAATTGGGGTAAGATTTGGAAGTAATATTTGGTATTTAGCATTGGACATCAGGACATGTCATGATCTCTTTGTTCAGGTGAAGATCATCCTCAACACATTTCTAGTGACTGTTTTCCATTATCTCTATCATGGGTGGAGAGGATTCAATACAATTTCCACTCACTACCTTTCAAATTTCAATACCTTTTCAAATACTTGAAAATAATGGGCAATTTCCCTGTACATGATTTGTCAATTCACTCAATGAAATGAGTTGAATGAAATGCACCAATTACAGGCCATCGTGTGGTTTCTAGTGTACATTGAGTATCTGGGAGCACACTTGGCAACACAGCAACTATAATTGAACAATGCTCCCCCCTACAGGCTAGAAAGCTTCTCTACCTAATAAAACATACATCAACTTTCAATAATGTTATATTTAATATACAATTGCCAATTATCATCTGAGGTACAGTATACAACCTTTGGTGATAAAAAAAAAAGCTAGGTGATTTCAAGATAGTGTCTTCAGAGGGGATGAAATTGATTCAGTTTCATGTAGCACCATATACATTACAAACATTAGCTTGCTTGAGCAGTCCAGAACTGAACAATCCAACCTTATAAATAGAACAATAATGCCCCGTTAAAATCTAATATAAACCATAAAATAGAATACAAAATGTATTGTACATACATTTGAGTATTGACTTGTTTATAGAGAACCATTTGTTGGGTCCACTCTACTGTATAGCAGCTTAATGGAATGTGACTGGTGTTGCCAGGAAGTCCTGCCCTTAACTTGTCTTGTTAAACCAGCCTGATCTGGCATGCACACAGTCTGGTTTCACGAGGCTAGCCTTTAACCTTGTGTTTCACAGAATCCCGTTCATGTTTGTTGTTTGGGTCGCTCCTGTTCCTCATCATCACTCCAGACTGATGTTCCACCAT